>NW_025746987.1:10000-45000 GCF_021184085.1 Oncorhynchus gorbuscha
TTTTATTTTATTTGGACGTTTGATTTCCCCCCCCACCCTCCCCTTCTCTCTAGACGGATTGAAGAATATTTTGGTTATTTTTTAGGACTTTGCGCCGTTTTACGGGCCTCGTTATGGACTCCTAACCGCGACCCCGGTGCCGCGCTGCTTTCCGCAGCTACAAGGCCCGTTGTTTCCGCGAGAGAAGAGAGAGACTCTTACTGACTGTATTCATAACCGTGGAAAAAAACAAACAAAAAAAACAACACCCCCGTAATGGACACTTGTGGAACTGTACTTTTTTCTTGTTGTTTTACCGGACACTTAAATTAACGGGTTATTAAAGTCCCGGTCTGTCACTAACTAGTAGTTTGGTGTCTTTGACCCAAATAACTACAAGGACTATCTGTGAATACTTCCTCTTAGTTCATTGCCTGTTTTTCCCTTCGATATTATCTTTATTATAATAATAATCTGGTAGCTTCCCTCCTCCACCTTCAGTCTCAGATCATATCTAATGGTTATTTGTTATTTCTTAACTAACGTGTTGTTTTCCCCCCCTTCCTTTGTCTTTTGAGTTTTTTAAAAAGTGATTTAGTTGTGAGAATGTCGTGTGTTCATTATAAATTCTCGTCCAAACTGGACTACAACACCGTGACCTTTGACGGGCTGCACATCACCCTGGCCGAGCTGAAACGGCAGATTATGGGCAGAGAGCGCCTCAAAGCCACCGACTGCGACCTGCAGATCACCAACGCACAGACCCGTGAAGGTAACTAACTAAATATATAATAATAATATATGCCATTTAGCAGACGCTTTTATCAAAGCGACTTACAGTCATGTGTGCATACATTCTACGTATGGGTGGTCCCGGGGATGACCCACTACCCTGGCGTTACAAATGCTCTACCAACTGAGCTACAAACCAGTTAGTTAAATTGTTCAGGTTGAGCTGAGGTTAATCAGTGATGCCAAGATTATAATTTTATGCAGTTTTGTGGTGTGTACTTCCTGGTAGGGATCGGGGATATGGGCCCAAAACATAATCTATATAGATAATAATAATCTATATCTCTCTATATATGGATATAGATGTATATGTGTGTGTGTATATATCTTTCCCTGTATATGTAGGTATATATATATTATATATTTATTACACACACATCTATCTCACGGTATTACAAAAGTTGGATTGTATTAATGTATTTGACCCCCCAAAAAAAAAAAAAAAAAAAATATTTGTAATTATTTAAATTCTACATTTGCTTTATGAATAGTGCACTGACCCTTGGGGTGGTCTTTCTCCATTCTGATTGATTTTTCCCCCTTTAATTTAATATTATAAAACTATTTTCCTGCACTCATTTGATCATTCCCACAGGGCTGCACGATATGGGCCTTATTTTGAACCAAATGTTGCAATTGAACTTGCGATTTAAAGTCAAAACACCTATCAACTGTTGGAAATGTAATTATAATGATTATTCTATAGTTAATAGCGGCCATCTTTTTGCTACATTGAATGTTTTCTCTTAGCAACTTCATGTAGCTAACATATTCTTGCTTTGTGTTTTCCTCTTTGATTTTTTTAGAAGATACTGCTGATGTTTTTTTATAGGTATTATGAGGTTGTATAAGTACGTTTGGCTATAACTCAGTACATATATTAAATCACCGGCTAACAGGCGATTAGCATTAGCGGCTAACGGGCGATTAGCATTAGCGGCTAACGGGCGATTAGCATTAGCGGCTAACGGGCGATTAGCATTAGCGGCTAACGGGCGATTAGCATTAGCGGCTAACGGGCGATTAGCATTAGCGGCTAACGGGCGATTAGCATTAGCGGCTAACGGGCGATTAGCATTAGCGGCTAACGGGCGATTAGCATTAGCGGCTAACGGGCGATTAGCATTAGCGGCTAACGGGCGATTAGCATTAGCGGCTAACGGGCGATTAGCATGATGATATAATATATTCCCTGTTCTATAGACTACAGTACTGATGATATCATATATTCCCTGTTCTATAGACTACAGTACTAATGATATATACTGGGTAATGATATATACTGTGTACCCTGTGTTTCTACAGAGTACAGTACTGATGATAGATGCTGTGTACCATGTGTTTCTACAGAGTACAGTACTGATGCTATATACTGGGTACCATGTGTTTCTACAGAGTACAGTACTGATGATATATACTGTGTACCATGTGTTTCTACAGAGTACAGTACTGATGATATATACTGTGTACCTTCTATAGAGTACAGTACTGATGATATATACTGGTTACCGTGTGTTTCTACAGAGTACAGTACTGATGATATATACCGTGTACCTTCTATAGAGTACAGTACTGATGATATATACTGGTTATCGTGTGTTTCTACAGAGTACAGTACTGATGATATATACTGTGTACCATGTGTTTCTACAGAGTACAGTACTGATGATATATACTGTGTACCATGTGTTTCTACAGAGTACAGTACTGATGATATATACTGGTTATCGTGTGTTTCTACAGAGTACAGTACTGATGATATATACTGTGTACCTTCTACAGAGTACAGTACTGATGATATATGCTGTGTACCATGTGTTTCTACAGAGTACAGTACTGATGATATATGCTGGGTACCATGTGTTTCTACAGAGTACAGTACTGATGATATATACTGGGTACCATGTGTTTCTACAGAGTACAGTACTGATGATATATACTGGGTACCATGTGTTTCTACAGAGTACAGTACTGATGATATATACTGGGTACCATGTGTTTCTACAGAGTACACTGATGATATATACTGTGTACCATGTGTTTCTACAGAGTACACTGATGATATATACTGTGTACCATGTGTTTCTACAGAGTACAGTACAGATGATATATACTGGGTACCATGTGTTTCTACAGAGTACACTGATGATATATGCTGTGTACCATGTGTTTCTACAGAGTACAGTACTGATGATATATACTGGGTACCATGTGTTTCCACAGAGTACACTGATGAAGAGGTTCACATCCCCAAACACTCATCAGTGATCGTCAGACGCACCCCCATCGGAGGGGTCAAACCAGCGGGCAGAACGTTCATTGTGTACGTAGCTATGACATCATGACCCTGTATCTATCTGCATGATATGAGTAGTAACCCCCCCCCCCCCTCGCCTGTTGATACTAATAACCCCCACACACTAATATCCAGTCAAATAGTACCCCCCCCCCTCCACACACTAGTATCCAGTCAAATAGTAACCCCCCCTCCTCCACACACTAGTATCCAGTCAAATAGTAACCCCCCTCCACACACTAATATCCAGTCAAATAGTAACCCCCCCCTCCACACACTAGTATCCAGTCAAATAGTAACCCCCCTCCACACACTAATATCCAGTCAAATAGTAACCCCCCTCCACACACTAGTATCCAGTCAAATAGTAACCCCCCTCCACACACTAGTATCCAGTCAAATAGTAACCCCCCACACACACTAGTATCCAGTCAAATAGTAACCCCCTCCCCTCCACACACTAGTATCCAGTCAAATAGTAACCCCCACACACACTAGTATCCAGTCAAATAGTACCCTCCCACCCCCCTAACCACCCCCTCCACACACTAGTATCCAGTCAAATAGTAACCCCCCTCCACACACTAGTATCCAGTCAAATAGTAACCCCCCTCCACACACTAGTATCCAGTCAAATAGTAACCCCCCTCCACACACTAGTATCCAGTCAAATAGTAACCCCCCCCTCCACACACTAGTATCCAGTCAAATAGTAACCCCCCTCCACACACTAGTATCCAGTCAAATAGTAACCCCCCTCCACACACTAGTATCCAGTCAAATAGTAACCCCCCTCCACACACTAGTATCCAGTCAAATAGTACCCCCCCCCTCCACACACTAGTATCCAGTCAAATAGTAACCCCCCCCCTCCCACACTAGTATCCAGTCAAATAGTAACCCCCCTCCACACACTAGTATCCAGTCAAATAGTAACCCCCCTCCACACACTAGTATCCAGTCAAATAGTAACCCCCCCCTCCACACCCTCCACACACTAGTATCCAGTCAAATAGTAACCCCCTCCCCTCCACACACTAGTATCCAGTCAAATAGTAACCCCCTCCACACACTAGTATCCAGTCAAATAGTAACCCCCCCCCCTCCACACACTAGTATCCAGTCAAATAGTAACCCCCCCTCCACACACTAGTATCCAGTCAAATAGTAACCCCCCTCCACACACTAGTATCCAGTCAAATAGTAACCCCCCTCCACACACTAGTATCCAGTCAAATAGTAACCCCCCCCCTCCACACACTAGTATCCAGTCAAATAGTAACCCCCCTCCCCCTCCACACACTAGTATCCAGTCAAATAGTAAACCCCCTCCACACACTAGTATCCAGTCAAATAGTAACCCCCCCCCTCCACACACTAGTATCCAGTCAAATAGTAACCCCCCCCTCCACACACTAGTATCCAGTCAAATAGTAACCCCCCTCCACACTAGTATCCAGTCAAATAGTAACCCCCCCCCCTCCCACACTAGTATCCAGTCAAATAGTAACCCCCCCCTCCACACACTAGTATCCAGTCAAATAGTAACCCCCCCCCCTCCACACACTAGTATCCAGTCAAATAGTAACCCCCCCCCCTCCACACACTAGTATCCAGTCAAATAGTAACCCCCCCTCCACACACTAGTATCCAGTCAAATAGTAACCCCCCTCCACACACTAGTATCCAGTCAAATAGTAACCCCCCTAACCCCCCTCCTCCACACACTAGTATCCAGTCAAATAGTAACCCCCCTCCACACACTAGTATCCAGTCAAATAGTAACCCCCCTCCACACACTAGTATCCAGTCAAATAGTAACCCCCCTCCACACACTAGTATCCAGTCAAATAGTAACCCCCTCCACACACTAGTATCCAGTCAAATAGTAACCCCCCCTCCACACACTAGTATCCAGTCAAATAGTAACCCCCCCTCCACACACTAGTATCCAGTCAAATAGTAACCCCCCCCCCTCCACACACTAGTATCCAGTCAAATAGTAACCCCCTCCACACACTAGTATCCAGTCAAATAGTAACCCCCCTCCACACACTAGTATCCAGTCAAATAGTAACCCCCCCCCCTCCACACACTAGTATCCAGTCAAATAGTAACCCCCCCTCCACACACTAGTATCCAGTCAAATAGTAACCCCCCTCCACACACTAGTATCCAGTCAAATAGTAACCCCCTCCACACACTAGTATCCAGTCAAATAGTAACCCCCCTCCACACACTAGTATCCAGTCAAATAGTAACCCCCCTCCACACACTAGTATCCAGTCAAATAGTAACCCCCCCCTCCACACACTAGTATCCAGTCAAATAGTAACCCCCCTCCACACACTAGTATCCAGTCAAATAGTAACCCCCTCCACACACTAGTATCCAGTCAAATAGTAACCCCCCTCCTCCACACACTAGTATCCAGTCAAATAGTAACCCCCTCCACACACTAGTATCCAGTCAAATAGTAACCCCCCCCTCCCCCTCCACACACTAGTATCCAGTCAAATAGTAACCCCCCCTCCACACACTAGTATCCAGTCAAATAGTAACCCCCCCCCCTCCACACACTAGTATCCAGTCAAATAGTAACCCCCCCCTCCACACACTAGTATCCAGTCAAATAGTAACCCCCTCCACACACTAGTATCCAGTCAAATAGTAACCCCCCCTCCACACACTAGTATCCAGTCAAATAGTAACCCCCCCTCCCCCTCCACACACTAGTATCCAGTCAAATAGTAACCCCCCTCCACACACTAGTATCCAGTCAAATAGTAACCCCCCCCTCCACACACTAGTATCCAGTCAAATAGTAACCCCCCCCCTCCACACACTAGTATCCAGTCAAATAGTAACCCCCCCTCCCACACTAGTATCCAGTCAAATAGTAACCCCCCCCCTCCACACACTAGTATCCAGTCAAATAGTAACCCCCTCCCCCTCCACACACTAGTATCCAGTCAAATAGTAACCCCCCCCCCCCTCCACACACTAGTATCCAGTCAAATAGTAACCCCCCCCCCTCCACACACTAGTATCCAGTCAAATAGTAACCCCCCCCCCTCCACACACTAGTATCCAGTCAAATAGTAACCCCCCCCCCCCTCCACACACTAGTATCCAGTCAAATAGTAACCCCCCTCCACACACTAGTATCCAGTCAAATAGTAACCCCCCCCCTCCACACACTAGTATCCAGTCAAATAGTAACCCCCCCCTCCACACACTAGTATCCAGTCAAATAGTAACCCCCCTCCACACACACTAGTATCCAGTCAAATAGTAACCCCCCCCTCCACACACTAGTATCCAGTCAAATAGTAACCCCCCCCTCCACACACTAGTATCCAGTCAAATAGTAACCCCCCTCCCACACTAGTATCCAGTCAAATAGTAACCCCCTCCGCACACTAGTATCCAGTCAAATAGTAACCCCCCCCCCCTCCACACACTAGTATCCAGTCAAATAGTAACCCCCCTCCACACACTAGTATCCAGTCAAATAGTAACCCCCCTCCACACACTAGTATCCAGTCAAATAGTAACCCCCCCCTCCACACACTAGTATCCAGTCAAATAGTAACCCCCCTCCACACACTAGTATCCAGTCAAATAGTAACCCCCCTCCACACACTAGTATCCAGTCAAATAGTAACCCCCCCCCTCCACACACTAGTATCCAGTCAAATAGTAACCCTCCTCCACACACTAGTATCCAGTCAAATAGTAACCCCCCTCCACACACTAGTATCCAGTCAAATAGTAACCCCCTCCCTCCACACACTAGTATCCAGTCAAATAGTAACCCCCCCCTCCCCCTCCACACACTAGTATCCAGTCAAATAGTAACCCCCTCCCCCCACACACTAGTATCCAGTCAAATAGTAACCCCCCTCCACACACTAGTATCCAGTCAAATAGTAACCCCCCTCCACACACTAGTATCCAGTCAAATAGTAACCCCCCCCTCCACACACTAGTATCCAGTCAAATAGTAACCCCCCTCCACACACTAGTATCCAGTCAAATAGTAACCCCCCCTCCACACACTAGTATCCAGTCAAATAGTAACCCCCCCCTCCACACACTAGTATCCAGTCAAATAGTAACCCCCCCCCCTCCACACACTAGTATCCAGTCAAATAGTAACCCCCTCCCCCTCCACACACTAGTATCCAGTCAAATAGTAACCCCCCCCCCTCCACACACTAGTATCCAGTCAAATAGTAACCCCCTCCACACAATAGTATCCAGTCAAATAGTAACCCCCCCCCCTCCACACACTAGTATCCAGTCAAATAGTAACCCCCCCCTCCACACACTAGTATCCAGTCAAATAGTAACCCCCCTCCACACACTAGTATCCAGTCAAATAGTACCCCCCCCCCTCCACACACTAGTATCCAGTCAAATAGTAACCCCCCTCCACACACTAGTATCCAGTCAAATAGTAACCCCCCTCCACACACTAGTATCCAGTCAAATAGTAACCCCCCCTCCCCTCCACACACTAGTATCCAGTCAAATAGTAACCCCCCTCCACACACTAGTATCCAGTCAAATAGTAACCCCCCTCCACACACTAGTATCCAGTCAAATAGTAACCCCCCTCCACACACTAGTATCCAGTCAAATAGTAACCCCCTCCACACACTAGTATCCAGTCAAATAGTAACCCCCCTCCACACACTAGTATCCAGTCAAATAGTAACCCCCCTCCACACACTAGTATCCAGTCAAATAGTAACCCCCCTCCACACACTAGTATCCAGTCAAATAGTAACCACCCCCCTCCACACACTAGTATCCAGTCAAATAGTAACCCCCCCCCCTCCCACACTAGTATCCAGTCAAATAGTAACCCCCCTCCACACACTAGTATCCAGTCAAATAGTAACCCCCCTCCTCCACACACTAGTATCCAGTCAAATAGTAACCCCCCCCTCCACACACTAGTATCCAGTCAAATAGTAACCCCCTCCACACACTAGTATCCAGTCAAATAGTAACCCCCCCCCTCCACACACTAGTATCCAGTCAAATAGTAACCCCCCCCTCCACACACTAGTATCCAGTCAAATAGTAACCCCCCCCACACACACTAGTATCCAGTCAAATAGTAACCCCCCCCTCCACACACTAGTATCCAGTCAAATAGTAACCCCCTCCACACACTAGTATCCAGTCAAATAGTACCCCCCTCCACACACTAGTATCCAGTCAAATAGTAACCCCCCCTCCACACACTAGTATCCAGTCAAATAGTAACCCCCCCCCCTCCACACACTAGTATCCAGTCAAATAGTAACCCCCCCCTCCACACACTAGTATCCAGTCAAATAGTAACCCCCCCTCCACACACTAGTATCCAGTCAAATAGTAACCCCCTCCACACACTAGTATCCAGTCAAATAGTAACCCCCCTCCCACACTAGTATCCAGTCAAATAGTAACCCCCCTCCACACACTAGTATCCAGTCAAATAGTAACCCCCCTCCCCCTCCACACACTAGTATCCAGTCAAATAGTAACCCCCCCTCCACACACTAGTATCCAGTCAAATAGTAACCCCCCTCCACACACTAGTATCCAGTCAAATAGTAACCCCCCCCCTCCACACACTAGTATCCAGTCAAATAGTAACCCTCCTCCACACACTAGTATCCAGTCAAATAGTAACCCCCCCCTCCACACACTAGTATCCAGTCAAATAGTAACCCCCCCCTCCACACACTAGTATCCAGTCAAATAGTAAACCCCCCCCTCCACACACTAGTATCCAGTCAAATAGTAACCCCCTCCACACACTAGTATCCAGTCAAATAGTAACCCCCCTCCACACACTAGTATCCAGTCAAATAGTAACCCCCCCCCCTCCACACACTAGTATCCAGTCAAATAGTAACCCCCCCCCCTCCACACACTAGTATCCAGTCAAATAGTAACCCCCCTCCACACACTAGTATCCAGTCAAATAGTAACCCCCCCCTCCACACACTAGTATCCAGTCAAATAGTAACCCCCCCCACACACACTAGTATCCAGTCAAATAGTAACCCCCCTCCCCTCCACACACTAGTATCCAGTCAAATAGTAACCCCTCCTCCACACACTAGTATCCAGTCAAATAGTAACCCCCCTCCCACACTAGTATCCAGTCAAATAGTAACCCCCCCCTCCACACACTAGTATCCAGTCAAATAGTAACCCCCCCCTAGTATCCTCCCCCTCCACACACTAATATCCAGTCAAATAGTAACCCCCCCCTCCACACACTAATATCCAGTCAAATAGTAACCCCTCCCCTCCACACACTAATATCCAGTCAAATAGTAACCCCTCCCCCTCCACACACTAGTATCCAGTCAAATAGTAACCCCCCCCCTCCACACACTAGTATCCAGTCAAATAGTAACCCCCCCTCCACACACTAGTATCCAGTCAAATAGTAACCCCCCTCCACACTAGTATCCAGTCAAATAGTAACCCCCCCTCCACACACTAGTATCCAGTCAAATAGTAACCCCCCCTCCACACACTAGTATCCAGTCAAATAGTAACCCCCCTCCACACACTAGTATCCAGTCAAATAGTAACCCCCTCCACACACTAATATCCAGTCAAATAGTAACCCCCCCTCCACACACTAGTATCCAGTCAAATAGTAACCACCCCCTCCACACACTAGTATCCAGTCAAATAGTAACCCCCCTCCACACACTAGTATCCAGTCAAATAGTAACCCCCCTCCACACACTAGTATCCAGTCAAATAGTAACCCCCCCCTCCACACACTAGTATCCAGTCAAATAGTAACCCCCCCTCCACACACTAGTATCCAGTCAAATAGTAACCCCCCTCCACACACTAGTATCCAGTCAAATAGTAACCCCCCCCTCCACACACTAGTATCCAGTCAAATAGTAACCCCCTCCACACACTAGTATCCAGTCAAATAGTAACCCCCCCTCCACACACTAGTATCCAGTCAAATAGTACCCCCCCCTCCACACACTAGTATCCAGTCAAATAGTAACCCCCCTCCACACACTAGTATCCAGTCAAATAGTAACCCCCCCTAGTATCCCCCTCCACACACTAGTATCCAGTCAAATAGTAACCCCCTCCACACACTAGTATCCAGTCAAATAGTAACCCCCCTCCACACACTAGTATCCAGTCAAATAGTAACCCCCCTCCACACACTAGTATCCAGTCAAATAGTAACCCCCCTCCACACACTAGTATCCAGTCAAATAGTAACCCCCCTCCACACACTAGTATCCAGTCAAATAGTAACCCCCTCCACACACTAGTATCCAGTCAAATAGTAACCCCCCTCCACACACTAGTATCCAGTCAAATAGTAACCCCCCCCCCTCCACACACTAGTATCCAGTCAAATAGTAACCCCCCCCTCCACACACTAGTATCCAGTCAAATAGTAACCCCCCCCCCTCCACACACTAGTATCCAGTCAAATAGTAACCCCCCTCCACACACTAGTATCCAGTCAAATAGTAACCCCCCTCCACACACTAGTATCCAGTCAAATAGTAACCCCCCTCCACACACTAGTATCCAGTCAAATAGTACCCCCCCCCTCCACACACTAGTATCCAGTCAAATAGTAACCCCCCCTCACACACTAGTATCCAGTCAAATAGTAACCCCCCCCCCCCTCCACACACTAGTATCCAGTCAAATAGTAACTCCCCCCCCTCCACACACTAGTATCCAGTCAAATAGTAACCCCCCTCCACACACTAGTATCCAGTCAAATAGTAACTCCCCCCCCTCCACACACTAGTATCCAGTCAAATAGTAACCCCCTCCACACACTAGTATCCAGTCAAATAGTAACCCCCTCCACACACTAGTATCCAGTCAAATAGTAACCCCCCCCCCTCCACACACTAGTATCCAGTCAAATAGTAACCCCCCTCCACACACTAGTATCCAGTCAAATAGTACCCCCCCCTCCACACACTAGTATCCAGTCAAATAGTAACCCCCCTCCACACACTAGTATCCAGTCAAATAGTAACCCCCCTCCACACACTAGTATCCAGTCAAATAGTAACCCCCTCCACACACTAGTATCCAGTCAAATAGTAACCCCCTCCACACACTAGTATCCAGTCAAATAGTAACCCCCCCTCCACACACTAGTATCCAGTCAAATAGTAACCCCCCCCTCCACACACTAGTATCCAGTCAAATAGTAACCCCCTCCACACACTAGTATCCAGTCAAATAGTAACCCCCCCCCCTCCACACACTAGTATCCAGTCAAATAGTAACCCCCCCTCCACACACTAGTATCCAGTCAAATAGTAACCCCCCCCCCTCCACACACTAGTATCCAGTCAAATAGTAACCCCCCTCCCCTCCACACACTAGTATCCAGTCAAATAGTAACCCCCCCTCCACACACTAGTATCCAGTCAAATAGTAACCCCCCTCCCCCTCCACACACTAGTATCCAGTCAAATAGTAACCCCCCCCCTCCACACACTAGTATCCAGTCAAATAGTAACCCCCCCTCCACACACTAGTATCCAGTCAAATAGTAACCCCCCCTCCACACACTAGTATCCAGTCAAATAGTAACCCCCCCCCCTCCACACACTAGTATCCAGTCAAATAGTAACCCCCCCTCCCCTCCACACACTAGTATCCAGTCAAATAGTAACCTAGTATCCCCCTCCACACACTAGTATCCAGTCAAATAGTAACCCCCCCTCCACACACTAGTATCCAGTCAAATAGTAACCCCCCCCTCCACACACTAGTATCCAGTCAAATAGTAACCCCCCTCCACACACTAGTATCCAGTCAAATAGTACCCCCCCCTCCACACACTAGTATCCAGTCAAATAGTAACCCCCCTCCACACACTAGTATCCAGTCAAATAGTAACCCCCTCCACACACTAGTATCCAGTCAAATAGTAACCCCCCCTCCACACACTAGTATCCAGTCAAATAGTAACCCCCCTCCCACACTAGTATCCAGTCAAATAGTAACCCCCCTCCACACACTAGTATCCAGTCAAATAGTAACCCCCCTCCACACACTAGTATCCAGTCAAATAGTAACCCCCCCCTCCACACACTAGTATCCAGTCAAATAGTAACCCCCCCTCCACACACTAGTATCCAGTCAAATAGTAACCCCCCTCCACACACTAGTATCCAGTCAAATAGTAACCCCCCCCCCTCCACACACTAGTATCCAGTCAAATAGTAACCCCCCCCTCCACACACTAGTATCCAGTCAAATAGTAACCCCCCCTCCACACACTAGTATCCAGTCAAATAGTAACCCCCCTCCACACACTAGTATCCAGTCAAATAGTAACCCCCCTCCACACACTAGTATCCAGTCAAATAGTAACCCCCCCCTCCACACACTAGTATCCAGTCAAATAGTAACCCCCTCTCCACACTAGTATCCAGTCAAATAGTAACCCCCCTCCACACACTAGTATCCAGTCAAATAGTAACCCCCCCCCCTCCACACACTAGTATCCAGTCAAATAGTAACCCCCCCTCCCCCTCCACACACTAGTATCCAGTCAAATAGTAACCCCCCCCCCCCCTCCACACACTAGTATCCAGTCAAATAGTAACCCCCCTCCACACACTAGTATCCAGTCAAATAGTAACCCCCCTCCACACACTAGTATCCAGTCAAATAGTAAACCCCCCTCCACACACTAGTATCCAGTCAAATAGTAACCCCCTCCACACACTAGTATCCAGTCAAATAGTAACCCCCCCTCCACACACTAGTATCCAGTCAAATAGTAACCCCCCTCCACACACTAGTATCCAGTCAAATAGTAACCCCCCTCCACACACTAGTATCCAGTCAAATAGTAACCTCCCCCTCCACACACTAGTATCCAGTCAAATAGTAACCCCCCTCCCCCTCCACACACTAGTATCCAGTCAAATAGTAACCCCCCCCTCCACACACTAGTATCCAGTCAAATAGTAACCCCCCTCCACACACTAGTATCCAGTCAAATAGTAACCCCCCTCCACACACTAGTATCCAGTCAAATAGTAACCCCTCCCCCCCCCCTCCACACACTAGTATCCAGTCAAATAGTAACCCCCCCCCCTCCACACACTAGTATCCAGTCAAATAGTAACCCCCCTCCACACACTAGTATCCAGTCAAATAGTAACCCCCCTCCACACACTAGTATCCAGTCAAATAGTAAGCCCCCCCCTCCACACACTAGTATCCAGTCAAATAGTAACCCCCTCCACACACTAGTATCCAGTCAAATAGTAACCCCCCTCCACACACTAGTATCCAGTCAAATAGTAACCCCCCTCCACACACTAGTATCCAGTCAAATAGTAACCCCCCTCCACACACTAGTATCCAGTCAAATAGTAACCCCCCCTCCACACACTAGTATCCAGTCAAATAGTAACCCCCCTCCACACACTAGTATCCAGTCAAATAGTAACCCCCCCCTCCCACACACTAGTATCCAGTCAAATAGTAACCCCCCCACACACACTAGTATCCAGTCAAATAGTAACCCCCCCTCCACACACTAGTATCCAGTCAAATAGTAACCCCCCCCCTCCACACACTAGTATCCAGTCAAATAGTAACCCCCCTCCACACACTAGTATCCAGTCAAATAGTAACCCCCCTCCACACACTAGTATCCAGTCAAATAGTAACCCCCCTCCACACACTAGTATCCAGTCAAATAGTAACCCCCCTCCACACACTAGTATCCAGTCAAATAGTAACCCCCCTCCACACACTAGTATCCAGTCAAATAGTAACCCCCCTCCACACACTAGTATCCAGTCAAATAGTAACCCCCTCCACACTAGTATCCAGTCAAATAGTAACCCCCCCCCCTCCACACACTAGTATCCAGTCAAATAGTAACCCCCTCCCCCTCCACACACTAGTATCCAGTCAAATAGTAACCCCCCCCCCCCTCCACACACTAGTATCCAGTCAAATAGTAACCCCCTCCTCCACACACTAGTATCCAGTCAAATAGTAACCCCCCCCTCCACACACTAGTATCCAGTCAAATAGTAAACCCCTCCTCCACACACTAGTATCCAGTCAAATAGTAACCCCCCTCCACACACTAGTATCCAGTCAAATAGTAACCCCCCTCCACACACTAGTATCCAGTCAAATAGTAACCCCCCCCCCCTCCACACACTAGTATCCAGTCAAATAGTAACCCCCCTCCACACACTAGTATCCAGTCAAATAGTAACCCCCCTCCACACACTAGTATCCAGTCAAATAGTAACCCCCCCTCCACACACTAGTATCCAGTCAAATAGTAACCCCCCCCTCCACACACTAGTATCCAGTCAAATAGTAACCCCCTCCGCACACTAGTATCCAGTCAAATAGTAACCCCCTCCACACACTAGTATCCAGTCAAATAGTAACCCCCTCCACACACTAGTATCCAGTCAAATAGTAACCCCCCTCCACACACTAGTATCCAGTCAAATAGTAACCCCCTCCACACACTAGTATCCAGTCAAATAGTAATCCCCCCTCCACACACTAGTATCCAGTCAAATAGTAACCCCCTCCACACACTAGTATCCAGTCAAATAGTAACCCCCCTCCCCTCCACACACTAGTATCCAGTCAAATAGTAACCCCCCCCCCCCCTCCACACACTAGTATCCAGTCAAATAGTAACCCCCCTCCACACACTAGTATCCAGTCAAATAGTAACCCCCCCCTCCACACACTAGTATCCAGTCAAATAGTAACCCCCCCTCCACACACTAGTATCCAGTCAAATAGTAACCCCCCTCCCCTCCACACACTAGTATCCAGTCAAATAGTAACCCCCCCCACACACTAGTATCCAGTCAAATAGTAACCCCCCCACACACTAGTATCCAGTCAAATAGTAACCCCCCCTCCCACACACTAGTATCCAGTCAAATAGTAACCCCCCTCCACACACTAGTATCCAGTCAAATAGTAACCCCCCTCCACACACTAGTATCCAGTCAAATAGTAACCCCTCCCCCTCCACACACTAGTATCCAGTCAAATAGTAACCCCCTCCCCCTCCACACACTAGTATCCAGTCAAATAGTAACCCCTCCTCCACACACTAGTATCCAGTCAAATAGTAACCCCCCTCCACACACTAGTATCCAGTCAAATAGTAACCCCCCTCCACACAATAGTATCCAGTCAAATAGTAACCCCCCTCCACACACTAGTATCCAGTCAAATAGTAACCCCCCTCCACACACTAGTATCCAGTCAAATAGTAACCCCCCTCCACACACTAGTATCCAGTCAAATAGTAACCCCCCCCTCCACACACTAGTATCCAGTCAAATAGTAACCCCCCTCCACACACTAGTATCCAGTCAAATAGTAACCCCCCTCCACACACTAGTATCCAGTCAAATAGTAACCCCCCCTCCCCCTCCACACACTAGTATCCAGTCAAATAGTAACCCCCCCCTCCACACACTAGTATCCAGTCAAATAGTAACCCCCCTCCACACACTAGTATCCAGTCAAATAGTAACCCCCCTCCACACACTAGTATCCAGTCAAATAGTAACCCCCCTCCACACACTAGTATCCAGTCAAATAGTAACCCCCCTCCACACACTAGTATCCAGTCAAATAGTAACCCCCTCCACACACTAGTATCCAGTCAAATAGTAACCCCCCTCCACACACTAGTATCCAGTCAAATAGTAACCCCCCCTCCACACACTAGTATCCAGTCAAATAGTAACCCCCCTCCCACACTAGTATCCAGTCAAATAGTAACCCCCTCCACACACTAGTATCCAGTCAAATAGTAACCCCCTCCCCCCTCCACACACTAGTATCCAGTCAAATAGTAACCCCCCTCCACACACTAGTATCCAGTCAAATAGTAACCCCCCCCTCCACACACTAGTATCCAGTCAAATAGTAACCCCTCCCCTCCACACACTAGTATCCAGTCAAATAGTAACCCCCCCCTCCACACACTAGTATCCAGTCAAATAGTAACCCCCCCACACACTAGTATCCAGTCAAATAGTAAACCCCCCTCCACACACTAGTATCCAGTCAAATAGTAACCCCCCTCCACACACTAGTATCCAGTCAAATAGTAACCCCCCCCTCCACACACTAGTATCCAGTCAAATAGTAACCCCCCTCCACACACTAGTATCCAGTCAAATAGTAACCCCCCTCCACACACTAGTATCCAGTCAAATAGTAACCCCCCCCTCCACACACTAGTATCCAGTCAAATAGTAACCACCCCCCCTCCCACACACTAGTATCCAGTCAAATAGTAACCCCCCTCCACACACTAGTATCCAGTCAAATAGTAACCCCCCCTCCACACTAGTATCCAGTCAAATAGTAACCCCCCTCCACACACTAGTATCCAGTCAAATAGTAACCCCCCCCCCTCCACACACTAGTATCCAGTCAAATAGTAACCCCCCTCCACACACTAGTATCCAGTCAAATAGTAACCCCCTCCACACACTAGTATCCAGTCAAATAGTAACCCCCCCTCCACACACTAGTATCCAGTCAAATAGTAACCCCCCTCCACACACTAGTATCCAGTCAAATAGTAACCCCCCCCTCCACACACTAGTATCCAGTCAAATAGTAACCCCCCCACACACTAGTATCCAGTCAAATAGTAAACCCCCTCCCACACTAGTATCCAGTCAAATAGTAACCCCCCCTCCACACACTAGTATCCAGTCAAATAGTAACCCCCCTCCACACACTAGTATCCAGTCAAATAGTAACCCCCCCCTCCACACACTAGTATCCAGTCAAATAGTAACCCCCTCCACACACTAGTATCCAGTCAAATAGTAACCCCCCCCTCCACACACTAGTATCCAGTCAAATAGTAACCCCCCTCCACACACTAGTATCCAGTCAAATAGTAACCCCCCACACACACTAGTATCCAGTCAAATAGTAACCCCCTCCCCCTCCACACACTAGTATCCAGTCAAATAGTAACCCCCTCCACACACTAGTATCCAGTCAAATAGTAACCCCCCCCTCCACACTAGTATCCAGTCAAATAGTAACCCCCCCCTCCACACTAGTATCCAGTCAAATAGTAACCCCCCCCCACACACTAATATCCAGTCAAATAGTAACCCCTCCCCCTCCACACACTAATATCCAGTCAAATAGTAACCCCTCCCCCTCCACACACTAATATCCAGTCAAATAGTAACCCCTCCCCTCCACACACTAATATCCAGTCAAATAGTAACCCCCCTCCACACACTAGTATCCAGTCAAATACCCCCTCCCCCCCCCTCCACACACTAGTATCCAGTCAAATAGTAACCCCCCCCCTCCACACTAGTATCCAGTCAAATAGTAACCCCCCTCCACACACTAGTATCCAGTCAAATAGTTACCCCCCTCCACACACTAGTATCCAGTCAAATAGTAACCCCCCCTCCACACACTAGTATCCAGTCAAATAGTAACCCCCCTCCACACACTAATATCCAGTCAAATAGTAACCCCTCCCCCTCCACACACTAGTATCCAGTCAAATAGTAACCACCCCCTCCACACACTAGTATCCAGTCAAATAGTAACCCCCCTCCACACACTAGTATCCAGTCAAATAGTAACCCCCCCCTCCACACACTAGTATCCAGTCAAATAGTAACCCCCCTCCACACACTAGTATCCAGTCAAATAGTAACCCCCCCTCCACACACTAGTATCCAGTCAAATAGTAACCCCCTCCACACACTAGTATCCAGTCAAATAGTAACCCCCCTCCACACACTAGTATCCAGTCAAATAGTACCCCCCTCCACACACTAGTATCCAGTCAAATAGTACCCCCCTCCACACACTAGTATCCAGTCAAATAGTAACCCCCCCCTCCACACACTAGTATCCAGTCAAATAGTACCCCCTCCACACACTAGTATCCAGTCAAATAGTAACCCCCCTCCACACACTAGTATCCAGTCAAATAGTAACCCCCCTCCACACACTAGTATCCAGTCAAATAGTAACCCCCCTCCACACACTAGTATCCAGTCAAATAGTAACCCCCCTCCACACACTAGTATCCAGTCAAATAGTAACCCCCCCCCCCTCCACACACTAGTATCCAGTCAAATAGTAACCCCCCTCCACACACTAGTATCCAGTCAAATAGTAACCCCCCTCCACACACTAGTATCCAGTCAAATAGTAACCCCCTCCACACACTAGTATCCAGTCAAATAGTAACCCCCCTCCACACACTAGTATCCAGTCAAATAGTAACCCCCTCCACACACTAGTATCCAGTCAAATAGTAACCCCCTCCACACACTAGTATCCAGTCAAATAGTACCCCCCTCCACACACTAGTATCCAGTCAAATAGTAACCCCCCCCTCCACACACTAGTATCCAGTCAAATAGTAACCCCCCCCCCTCCACACACTAGTATCCAGTCAAATAGTACCCCTCCCCCTCCACACACACTAGTATCCAGTCAAATAGTACCCCCCCCTCCACACACTAGTATCCAGTCAAATAGTAACCCCCCTCCACACACTAGTATCCAGTCAAATAGTACCCCCCTCCACACACTAGTATCCAGTCAAATAGTAACCCCCCCCTCCACACACTAGTATCCAGTCAAATAGTACCCCCCTCCACACACTAGTATCCAGTCAAATAGTAACTCCCCCCCCTCCACACACTAGTATCCAGTCAAATAGTAACCCCCCCTCCACACACTAATATCCAGTCAAATAGTACCCCCCTCCACACACTAGTATCCAGTCAAATAGTAACCCCCCTCCACACACTAGTATCCAGTCAAATAGTAACCCCCCTCCACACACTAGTATCCAGTCAAATAGTACCCCCCTCCACACACTAGTATCCAGTCAAATAGTAACCCCCTCCACACACTAGTATCCAGTCAAATAGTAACCCCCCTCCACACACTAATATCCAGTCAAATAGTAACCCCCCTCCACACACTAGTATCCAGTCAAATAGTAACCCCCCTCCGCACACTAGTATCCAGTCAAATAGTAACCCCCCTCCGCACACTAGTATCCAGTCAAATAGTAACCCCCCTCCACACACTAGTATCCAGTCAAATAGTAACCCCCCTCCACACACTAGTATCCAGTCAAATAGTAACCCCCCCCCCCCCTCCACACACTAGTATCCAGTCAAATAGTAACCCCCTCCACACACTAGTATCCAGTCAAATAGTAACCCCCCCCCCCTCCACACACTAGTATCCAGTCAAATAGTAACCCCCCCCTCCCCCTCCACACACTAGTATCCAGTCAAATAGTAACCCCCCCCTCCACACACTAGTATCCAGTCAAATAGTAACCCCCCTCCCCTCCACACACTAGTATCCAGTCAAATAGTAACCCCCACCCCCCCTCCCCCTCCACACACTAGTATCCAGTCAAATAGTAACCCCCCCACACACACTAGTATCCAGTCAAATAGTAACCCCCCTCCACACACTAGTATCCAGTCAAATAGTAACCCCCCTCCACACACTAGTATCCAGTCAAATAGTAACCCCCCTCCCCTCCACACACTAGTATCCAGTCAAATAGTACCCCCTCCCCTCCACACACTAGTATCCAGTCAAATAGTAACCCCCCCCCTCCACACACTAGTATCCAGTCAAATAGTAACCCCCCCCTCCACACACTAGTATCCAGTCAAATAGTAACCCCCCCCTCCACACACTAGTATCCAGTCAAATAGTAACCCCCTCCACACACTAGTATCCAGTCAAATAGTAACCCCCCTCCACACACTAGTATCCAGTCAAATAGTACCCCCCTCCACACACTAGTATCCAGTCAAATAGTAACCCCCCTCCACACACTAGTATCCAGTCAAATAGTAACCCCCCTCCACACTAGTATCCAGTCAAATAGTAACCCCCCTCCACACACTAGTATCCAGTCAAATAGTAACCCCCCCTCCACACACTAGTATCCAGTCAAATAGTAACCCCCCTCCACACACTAGTATCCAGTCAAATAGTAACCCCCCCTCCCCCCTCCACACACTAGTATCCAGTCAAATAGTAACCCCCCTCCACACACTAGTATCCAGTCAAATAGTAACCCCCCCCCCTCCACACACTAGTATCCAGTCAAATAGTAACCCCCCCTCCACACACTAGTATCCAGTCAAATAGTAACCCCCCCTCCACACACTAGTATCCAGTCAAATAGTAACCCCCCTCCACACACTAGTATCCAGTCAAATAGTAACCCCCTCCACACACTAGTATCCAGTCAAATAGTAACCCCCCTCCACACACTAGTATCCAGTCAAATAGTAACCCCCTCCACACACTAGTATCCAGTCAAATAGTAACCCCCCTCCACACACTAATATCCAGTCAAATAGTAACCCCCTCCACACACTAGTATCCAGTCAAATAGTAACCCCCCTCCACACACTAGTATCCAGTCAAATAGTAACCCCCTCCACACACTAGTATCCAGTCAAATAGTAACCCCCCCTCCACACACTAGTATCCAGTCAAATAGTAACCCCCCCCCTCCACACACTAGTATCCAGTCAAATAGTAACCCCCCCCTCCACACACTAGTATCCAGTCAAATAGTAACCCCCCTCCACACACTAGTATCCAGTCAAATAGTAACCCCCCTCCACACACTAGTATCCAGTCAAATAGTAACCCCCCCCCCCTCCACACACTAGTATCCAGTCAAATAGTAACCCCCCTCCACACACTAGTATCCAGTCAAATAGTAACCCCCCCCTCCCCCTCCACACACTAGTATCCAGTCAAATAGTAACCCCCCTCCCCTCCACACACTAGTATCCAGTCAAATAGTAACCCCCCCACACACTAGTATCCAGTCAAATAGTAACCCCCCTCCACACACTAGTATCCAGTCAAATAGTAACCCCCCTCCACACACTAGTATCCAGTCAAATAGTAACCCCCTCCCCTCCACACACTAGTATCCAGTCAAATAGTAACCCCCCCCCTCCACACACTAGTATCCAGTCAAATAGTAACCCCCCCCTCCACACACTAGTATCCAGTCAAATAGTAACCCCCCCTCCACACACTAGTATCCAGTCAAATAGTAACCCCCCTCCACACACTAGTATCCAGTCAAATAGTACCCCCCTCCACACACTAGTATCCAGTCAAATAGTAACCCCCTCCACACACTAGTATCCAGTCAAATAGTACCCCCCCCCCTCCACACACTAGTATCCAGTCAAATAGTAACCCCCCCCTCCACACACTAGTATCCAGTCAAATAGTAACCCCCCTCCACACACTAGTATCCAGTCAAATAGTAACCCCCCTCCCCCCTCCACACACTAGTATCCAGTCGAATAGTAACCCCCCTCCACACACTAGTATCCAGTCAAATAGTAACCCCCACCTCCACACACTAGTATCCAGTCAAATAGTAACCCCCTCCACACACTAGTATCCAGTCAAATAGTAACCCCCCTCCACACACTAGTATCCAGTCAAATAGTAACCCCCCTCCACACACTAGTATCCAGTCAAATAGTAACCCCCTCCACACACTAGTATCCAGTCAAATAGTAACCCCCCCTCCACACACTAGTATCCAGTCAAATAGTAACCACCCCCCTCCACACACTAGTATCCAGTCAAATAGTAACCCCCCTCCACACACTAGTATCCAGTCAAATAGTAACCCCCCTCCACACTAGTATCCAGTCAAATAGTAACCCCCCCTCCACACACTAGTATCCAGTCAAATAGTAACCCCCCTCCCCTCCACACACTAGTATCCAGTCAAATAGTAACCCCCCCCTCCACACACTAGTATCCAGTCAAATAGTAACCCCCCTCCACACACTAGTATCCAGTCAAATAGTAACCCCCTCCCCTCCACACACTAGTATCCAGTCAAATAGTAACCCCCCTCCACACACTAGTATCCAGTCAAATAGTAACCCCCCCCACACACTAGTATCCAGTCAAATAGTAAACCCCCCCCTCCACACACTAGTATCCAGTCAAATAGTAACCCCCCCCTCCACACACTAGTATCCAGTCAAATAGTACCCCCCTCCACACACTAGTATCCAGTCAAATAGTAACCCCCCCCTCCCCCTCCACACACTAGTATCCAGTCAAATAGTAACCCCCCTCCACACACTAGTATCCAGTCAAATAGTAACCCCCTCCACACACTAGTATCCAGTCAAATAGTAACCCCCCTCCCCTCCACACACTAGTATCCAGTCAAATAGTAACCCCCCTCCACACACTAGTATCCAGTCAAATAGTAACCCCTCCTCCACACACTAGTATCCAGTCAAATAGTAACCCCCCCCTCCACACACTAGTATCCAGTCAAATAGTAACCCCCCTCCACACACTAGTATCCAGTCAAATAGTAACCCCCTCCACACACTAGTATCCAGTCAAATAGTAACCCCCCCACACACACTAGTATCCAGTCAAATAGTAAACCCCCCCCCCCTCCACACACTAGTATCCAGTCAAATAGTACCCCCCTCCACACACTAGTATCCAGTCAAATAGTAACCCCCCCCCTCCACACACTAGTATCCAGTCAAATAGTACCCCCCCCCCTCCACACACTAGTATCCAGTCAAATAGTAACCCCCCTCCACACACTAGTATCCAGTCAAATAGTAACCCCCCCACACACTAGTATCCAGTCAAATAGTAACCCCCCTCCCCTCCACACACTAGTATCCAGTCAAATAGTAACCCCCTCCACACACTAGTATCCAGTCAAATAGTAACCCCCCTCCACACACTAGTATCCAGTCAAATAGTAACCCCCCTCCACACACTAGTATCCAGTCAAATAGTAACCCCCCCCTCCACACACTAGTATCCAGTCAAATAGTAACCCCCCTCCACACACTAGTATCCAGTCAAATAGTAACCCCCCTCCACACACTAGTATCCAGTCAAATAGTAACCCCCCCCTCCACACACTAGTATCCAGTCAAATAGTACCCCCCCCCCTCCACACACTAGTATCCAGTCAAATAGTAACTCCCCCCTCCACACACTAGTATCCAGTCAAATAGTAACCCCCCTCCACACACTAGTATCCAGTCAGACAGGTAGTACCCCCCCCTCCACACACTAGTATCCAGTCAGACAGGTAGTACCCCCCCCTCCACACACTAGTATCCAGTCAGACAGGTAGTAACCCCCCCTCCACACACTAGTATCCAGTCAAATAGTAACCCCCCTCCACACACTAGTATCCAGTCAAATAGTAACCCCCCCCCTCCACACACTAGTATCCAGTCAAATAGTAACCCCCCTCCACACACTAGTATCCAGTCAAATAGTAACCCCCCCTCCACACACTAGTATCCAGTCAAATAGTAACACCCCCTCCACACACTAGTATCCAGTCAAATAGTAACCCCCCTCCACACACTAGTATCCAGTCAAATAGTAACCCCCCCCTCCACACACTAGTATCCAGTCAAATAGTAACCCCCCCCTCCACACACTAGTATCCAGTCAGACAGGTAGTACCCCCCCCTCCACACACTAGTATCCAGTCAGACAGGTAGTACCCCCCCTCCACACACTAGTATCCAGTCAAATAGTAACCCCCCTCCACACACTAGTATCCAGTCAGACCAGCCTAGCTATTCTATTCTAACCTGTTGTCTAGTCCATGTCTGTGGTGGTTGTTGACTTGTTGTTGTTTGTTTGTTTTTGTAGTGACCGTTCTGACATGGCTGCTGGATCCTCCAGACCCGTATGTAACAAAGCCCTCTCATTTTCCTTACTATCTCTGATTGGTCAAGAGTTAACTCTGAGTTGTCATGGTGATTAATATTCAAAACAAAGCCCTCTCATTTTCCTTACTATCTCTGTCCGCTGTTTATAAACTCTGCTCTGGTGGTTAAAGATACTGTGTAATCTCTGTTCTGATTGGTCAAGAGTTAACTCTGAGTTGTCATGGTGATTAATATTCTGTTTTGATTGGTTCCCAACTGCTTGTTCTCTTTTGTTGTTGTTGTAACTCACTGTGTTTTTTTTATTTTTAATGTTGTTCAATGTGTTGATGGATCTGAACTATATTGTGACTGTATTTTCATATTGAAACAACGGTTAGCGTGGTGTTGTTAGCCTGCCACTGTTACAGAGCCCCCCCCCCACACCACCACATCCCCTTGTGTGTTGAGACGATGCTTCATGATCCTACAGGCGGGTTGTTACTACTTTACTTCAAACCAATGGGAGCTTTTTCTTTCACGTGGTGTTATAGCAATGAGTTTGGGACGTATTGACTGTAAGACTAATGCATACGTTTTGTGTGGGGTAAATCATTTGGTTCCTGTTCAACAGTGTTCTTAACCTGAAGTTTAATTGCTGATATTTGGCTGTGCTAATGTTGTTCTCTCATCGTATTCTGACATTTTTAATATGGACTGGACATAGTTGATCCTTTTGTTCACTCAAGTTTATTTTTATATTTTTTTTTACTACAAACTACTTATAAATGCAATGCATTTTGTCTACTTTGCAATATTTTTTTTAACTTAAAGCTAAACTGTAAACTAGGTGTTAAGTACTTATTATGATGACTACTGAATTCACAATCATGTTTGGTACAGAGTTCCAAAAAGCGGTGCCATGATGATAGCATTATGACATCACAGAGACAATTAATTACATCACTGAAATTATCTATTATGACATCACAGGGTTCTGACTGTGTGGCATGGTAGGTTCCCGGGGCGACAGGGTTGTGTTTGGTTGCTGCTGTACGCTGCCAAGAACTGTCAATAAAGAGGTTATGTGTTCTGTTGTGAGCACGTGCACCAACCACACCAGACCCTGTGTCTTCCCTTCACAGTGACCTCTGAACCTTCCAGCCTCTGCTCTGATGATGATGATGATGACAGCGACGACGAAGAGTTTATTGCTTACTAAACCAGACCTCTCTACCCTCCCTCTTCCCCTTTGACCCTTTTCTAGTGTTATAATGGCTATTGGTTACTACTATTGTTTAATGGTTATGGTAGTGAAAGTATTGTTTAAAAGAAATGCGTTTTATTTTATTGTTTTGCATTAGATAGATCATCCTAAGTGGACCCATAGCTCCTCACTCCAGACACTGCTGTAGATGAGGAGTAGTGAAGGCATCATGGTTCACTTCACCTGTTACCATATAGCTACATGCAGTGGCTCGGAAATAGGATCTTGGGTTAACTGGTGTAACGTGATCTAATCGGTTACCTAGACCGGCCTAGCTCTGGACTTAATCCTGTTAGCTCATAGTCTGTTACCTAGCTCTGGACTTAATCCTGTTAGCTCATATTCTGTTACCTAGCTCTCAAACTGAATCCTGTTAGCTCATAGTCTGTTGCCTAGCTCTGGACTTAATCCTGTTAGCTCATAGTCTGTTACCTAGCTCTGGACTTAATCCTGTTAGCTCATATTCTGTTACCTAGCTCTCAAACTGAATCCTGTTAGCTCATAGTCTGTTGCCTAGCTCTGGACTTAATCCTGTTAGCTCATAGTCTGTTACCTAGCTCTGGACTTAATCCTGTTAGCTCATATTCTGTTACCTAGCTCTCAAACTGAATCCTGTTAGCTCATATTCTGTTACCTAGCTCTCAAACTGAATCCTGTTAGCTCATAGTCTGTTGCCTAGCTCTCAAACTGAATCCTGTTAGCTCATAGTCTGTTGCCTAGCTCTAAAACGTAATCCTGTTAGCTCAGTCTGTTCCCTAGACCGGCCTAGCTCTAAAACTTAATCCTGTTAGCCCATAGTCTGTTACCTAGCTCTGGACTTAATCCTGTTAGCCCATAGTCTGTTACCTCGCTCTGGATTTAATCCTGTTAGCTCATAGTCTGTTCCCTAGACCGGCCTAGCTCTGAAACTTAATCCTGTTAGCTCAGTCTGTTACCACGCTCTGGACTTAATCCTGTTAGCTCATAGTCTGTTACCTAGCTCTGAATTTAATCATGTTAGCTCAGTCTGTTACCTAGCTCTGAATTTAATCATGTTAGCTCAGTCTGTTACCTAGCTCTGGGCTTAATCCTGTTAGCTCAGCCTGTTACCTAGCTCTGGGCTTAATCCTGTTAGCTCAGCCTGTTACCTAGCTCTGGGCTTAATCCTGTTAGCTCATAGTCTGTTGCCTAGCTCTGGATTTAATCCTGTTAGCTCATAGTCTGTTACCTAGCTCTGGACTTAATCCTGCTCATAGTCTGTGCCGTTCTTAGCTCTGACTTAAGCTCTGGACTTAATTAGTCTGTTACCTAGCTCTGGACTTAATCCTGTTAGCTCAGTCTGTTACCTAGCTCTGGACTTAATCCTGTTAGCTCATAGTGTAGTAAAGGGCCACAACAACAGCTATTATTACTAATACTGGTGTATAGTCAGGGGCTAGCTACACCAGTATTAGTAATCAAGCTAGGCTGGTCTAGGTAGTAATACCAACTACAGCTACAAATGTAGCTAGCGCAGCTGTAAATACCACCACCACCACCTACTACTACTACCATTAGTGATGTACTTAGCCAGGCTGTAATTCCTACTACTACTGGTGTAGCAAACTCTGCTGTAATACCTACTATTAATGTAGCCAGCCAGGCTGTTATACCAACTACTACTAGTGGTGTAGCTAGCCAGGCGGAAGTACCAACTACTACTAGTGGTGTAGCTAGCCAGGCTGTAGTACCAACTACTACTAGTGGTGTAGCTAGCCAGGCGGAAGTACCGACTACAACTAGTGGAGCTAGCCAGGCGGAAGTACCGACTACAACTAGTGGAGCTAGCCAGGCTGTAATACCAACTACTACTACTACTACTAGTGTAGCTAGCAAGGCTGAAGTACCACCTACTACTACTGGTGTAGCTAGTCAGGCTGTTATACCAACTACTACTACTAGTGTAGCTAGCCAGGCTGTCGTACCAACTACTACTGGTGTAGCTAGCCAGGCTGTCGTACCAACTACTACTGGTGTAGCTAGCCAGGCTGTCGTACCAACTACTACTAGTGTAGCTAGCCAGGCTGTCGTACCAACTACTACTACTACTAGTGTAGCTAGCCAGGCTGTTGTACCAACTACTACTACTACTAGTGTAGCTAGCCAGGCTGTTGTACCAACTACTACTACTAGTGTAGCTAGCCAGGCTGTAGTACCAACTACTACTACTAGTGTAGCTAGCCAGGCTGTAGTACCAACTACTACTAGTGTAGCTAGCCAGGCTGTAGTACCAACTACTACTACTAGTGTAGCTAGCCAGGCTGTAGCACCATCTACTACTAGTGTAGCTTGCCAGGCTGTCGTACCAACTACTACTAGTGTAGCTAGCCAGGCTGTAGCACCATCTACTACTACTAGTGTAGCTTGCCAGGCTGTAAAACCATCTACTACTAGTGTAGCTAGCCAGGCTGTAAAACCATCTACTACTAGTGTAGCTAGCCAGGCTGTAAAACAATCTACTACTAGTGTAGCTCGCCTGGCTGTAAAACCATCTACTACTACTAGTGTAGCTCGCCAGGCTGTAGTACCAACTACTACTAGTGTAGCTCGCCAGGCTGTAGCACCAACTACTACTACTACTAGTGTAGCTAGCCAGGCTGTAAAACCATCTACTACTAGTGTAGCTAGCCAGGCTGTAAAACAATCTACTACTAGTGTAGCTTGCCTGGCTGTAAAACCATCTACTACTACTACTAGTGTAGCTCGCCAGGCTGTAAAACCATCTACTACTAGTGTAGCTAGCCAGGCTGTAGCACCAATGTACCCCCCCCCCCACCCAGCACCAGTTCCTGTGTGAATGTTTCGCGGTCCCTCTCGTCGTGTTGGAGAAGGACGACGGTGAGGAAATGGTCAGGCTCTGCTGCGTTCGTCCCCTAGGTACAGATCTAGGATCAGCTTCCCTGCCACCAAATCCTTACCATAACCATTCACGTGGAGATGAAGAACTGAGCCCAGATCAGTGTTTAGAGTGGGGGAAACTGACCCCTCCACCATGGTGTTCCTGATGGTCTTCTGGTCAGAACTACTGAACCATAACATTGGTGTAACTGTCACACTGTAGTAGTGATATGAGTTGACTGGATGTATAAGATCTGCCTCTCTGGCTGTGGAATAGGGGTGATCAATCTACTGTGTGTCCTTGATTCCTCACCTCCTATCTCCTGCCTCCTCCTCAAAAGACTGGTGGATGGAATCTTCTCCTCCTCCAGTGTCTTTTCAGAAGGAGACGGGAAGAAGCCGTGTCATCTAGATTTGAGCCCGTGTCTGCCTCCCAGGCAGACAGGTGGTGATGTCCCACCTTGACTCTGTTCTGTCTTAATGTTGCTCTTCTCCTTCAGACCGACTCTTCACCGTCCGTCTCCCTGGCCCAGCTCTCTAAGGTACTGTCTCTCTCTCTGTGTGTGTTTGGTCTTTGGGAATCAGGTTGGGGTTAATTTAATTTCAACTCAATTTGAGGAATGAATTAAAATGTGAATTGATTATCACCTTAACTCTTGGCATCTTCCTCTAACTCCTCCCCCTCTCCTCAATCCTCTCATTCCTCTCCTCATTCCTCTCCTCATTCCTCTCCTCATTCCTCTCCTCATTCCTCTCCTCATTCCTCTCCTCATTCCTCTCCTCATTCCTCTCATTCCTCTCATCCCTCCTCATTCCTCTCCCCATTCCTCTCCCCATACTCCTCCCCCTCTCCTCATTCCTCTCCCCATATTCCTCCCTCCCCCTCTCCTCAATCCCCTCCCCCTCTCCTCAATCCCCTCCCCCTCTCCTCAATCCCCTCCTCATTCCTCTCCTCAATCCCCTCCTCATTCCTCTCCTCATTCCTCTCCTCATTCCTCTCCTCATTCCTCTCCTCATTCCCTCTCCTCATTCCTCTCATCCCTCTCCTCATTCCTCTCCCCATATTCCTCCCTCCCCTCTCCTCAATCCCCTCCCCCTCTCCTCAATCCCCTCCCCCTCTCCTCATTCCCTCCTCATTCCTCTCCTCATTCCTCTCCTCATTCCTCTCCTCATTCCTCTCCTCATTCCTCTCCTCATACTCCTCCCCCTCTCCTCATTCCTCTCCCCATACTCCTCCCCCTCTCCTCATTCCTCTCCCCATACTCCTCCCCCCTCTCCTCATTCCTCTCCCCATACTCCCCCTCTCCTCATTCCTCTCGCCCATACTCCTCCCCCTCTCCTCATTCCTCTCGCCCATAATCCTCCCCCTCTCCTCATTCCTCTCGCCCATAATCCTCCCCCTCTCCTCATTCCTCTCGCCCATACTCCTCCCCCTCTCCTCATTCCTCTCGCCCATACTCCCCCCCTCTCCTCATTCCTCTCGCCCATACTCCTCCCCTCTCCTCATTCCTCTCGCCCATACTCCTCCCCTCTCCTCATTCCTCTCGCCCATACTCCTCCCCCTCTCCTCATTCCTCTCGCCCATACTCCTCCCCTCTCCTCATTCCTCTCGCCCATACTCCTCCCCCTCTCCTCATTCCTCTCGCCCATACTCCTCCTCATTCCTCTCGCCCATCCCTCCTCATTCCTCTCGCCCATCCTCCTCCTCATTCCTCTCGCCCATCCCCTCCTCATTCCTCTCGCCCATCCCCCTCCTCATTCCTCTCGCCCATCCCCCTCCTCATTCCTCTCGCCCATCCCCCTCCTCATTCCTCTCGCCCATCCCCTCCTCATTCCTCTCGCCCATCCCCCTCCTCATTCCTCTCGCCCATCCCCCTCCTCATTCCTCTCGCCCATCCCCCTCCTCATTCCTCTCGCCCATCCCCTCCTCATTCCTCTCGCCCATCCCCTCCTCATTCCTCTCGCCCATCCCCCTCCTCATTCCTCTCGCCCATCCCCCTCCTCATTCCTCTCGCCCATCCCCCTCCTCATTCCTCTCGCCCATCCCCCTCCTCATTCCCCTCGCCCATCCCCCTCCTCATTCCCTCGCCCATCCCCCTCCTCATTCCCCTCGCCCATCCCCCTCCTCATTCCCTCGCCCATCCCCCTCCTCATTCCCCTCGCCCATCCCCCTCCTCATTCCCCTCTCCTCATTCCTCTCCTCATTCCCTCGCCCATACTCCTCATCCCTCTCCTCATTCCCCTCGCCCATACTCCTCATCCCTCTCCTCATTCCCCTCGCCCATACTCCTCATCCCCCTCCTCATTCCTCTCGCCCATACTCCTCCTCATTCCCTCGCCCATCCCCCTCCTCATTCCTCTCGCCCATCCCCCTCCTCATTCCCCTCGCCCATCCCCCTCCTCATTCCCCATCTCCTCATTCCTCTCTCCTCATTCCCATCCCCCTCCTCATTCCCTCGCCCATACTCCTCCTCATTCCCTCGCCCATCCCCCTCCTCATTCCTCTCGCCCATCCCCTCCTCATTCCCTCGCCCATCCCCCTCCTCATTCCCCTCTCCTCATTCCTCTCGCCCATCCCCCTCCTCATTCCCCTCGCCCATCCCCCTCCTCATTCCCCTCTCCTCATTCCTCTCGCCCATACTCCTCCTCATTCCTCTCGCCCATACTCCTCCTCATTCCTCTCGCCCATACTCCTCCTCATTCCTCTCGCCCATACTCCTCCTCATTCCTCTCGCCCATACTCCTCCTCATTCCTCTCGCCCATACTCCTCCTCATTCCTCTCGCCCATACTCCTCCTCATTCCTCTCGCCCATACTCCTCCTCATTCCTCTCGCCCATACTCCTCCTCATTCCTCTCGCCCATACTCCTCCTCATTCCTCTCGCCCATACTCCTCCTCATTCCTCTCGCCCATACTCCTCCTCATTCCTCTCGCCCATACTCCTCCTCATTCCTCTCGCTTTATACTCCTCCTCATTTTTCTCGCCCATCCTCCTCATTCCTCTCGCCCATACTCCTCCTCATTCCTCTCGCCCATACTCCTCCTCATTCCTCTCGCCCATACTCCTTCCCTCATTCCCATATTCCTCCTCATTCCTCTCGCCCATACTCCTCCTCATTTATTCTCGCCCATACTCCTCCTCATTCCTCTCGCCCATACTCCTCCTCATTCCTCTCGCCCATACTCCTCCTCATTCCTCTCGCCCATACTCCTCCTCATTCCTCTCGCCCATACTCCTCCTCATTCCTCTCGCCCATACTCCTCCTCATTCCCCTCGCCCATACTCCTCCTCATGCCTCTCCTCATTCCCCTCGCCCATACTCCTCCTCATGCCTCTCCTCATTCCCCTCGCCCATACTCCTCATGCCTCTCCTCATCCTTCCTCTCCCCATACTCCACCCCATCCCTCTCGCCCTCTCCCCATACTCCTCATTCCTCTCGCCCATACTCCTCCTCATTCCTCTCGCCCATACTCCTCGCCCTCTCCTACTCCTCCCCCTCTCCTCATTCCTCTCCCCTATACTCCTCCCCCTCTCCTCCTCCTCCCCCTCTCCTCCCATTCCTCCCCCTCTCCTCCCATTCCTCCCTTTCTCTCCAGACTGCCAACCTAGCGGAGGCCAATGCATCAGAGGATGACAAGATCAGAGCCATGATGTCCCAGTCCAACAGTGAATATGACCCCATACAGTGAGTGGAGGCTGCTAGCCATGCTATAGTACCATCTACTACTACTGGTGTAGCTAGCCATGCTATAGTACCAACTACTACTACTGGTGTAGCTAGCCATGCTATAGTACCAACTACTACTACTGGTGTAGCTAGCCATGCTATAGTACCAACTACTACTACTGGTGTAGCTAGCCATGCTATAGTACCAACTACTACTACTGGTGTAGCTAGCCATGCTATAGTACCAACTACTACTACTGGTGTAGCTAGCCAGGCTATAGTACCAACTACTACTACTGGTGTAGCTAGCCAGGCTATAGTACCAACTACTACTACTGGTGTAGCTAGCCAGGCTGTAGTACCAACTACTACTACTAGTGTAGCTAGCCAGGCTGTAGTACCATCTACTACTACTGGTGTAGCTAGCCAGGCTGTAGTACCAACTACTACTACTAGTGTAGCTAGCCAGGCTGTAGTACCATCTACTACTACTGGTGTAGCTAGCCAGGCTGTAGTACCATCTACTACTACTGGTGTAGCTAGCCAGGCTGTAGTACCAACTACTACTACTGGTGTAGCTAGCCAGGCTGTAGTACCATCTACTACTACTGGTGTAGCTAGCCAGGCTGTAGTACCATCTACTACTACTGGTGTAGCTAGCCAGGCTGTAGTACCAACTACTACTACTGGTGTAGCTAGCCAGGCTGTAGTACCAACTACTACTACTGGTGTAGCTAGCCATGCTATAGTACCAACTACTACTACTGGTGTAGCTAGCCATGCTATAGTACCAACTACTACTACTGGTGTAGCTAGCCATGCTATCGTACCAACTACTACTACTGGTGTAGCTAGCCAGGCTATAGTACCAACTACTACTACTGGTGTAGCTAGCCAGGCTATAGTACCAACTACTACTACTGGTGTAGCTAGCCAGGCTATAGTACCAACTACTACTACTGGTGTAGCTAGCCAGGCTATAGTACCAACTACTACTACTGGTGTAGCTAGCCAGGCTATAGTACCAACTACTACTACTGGTGTAGCTAGCCAGGCTATAGTACCAACTACTACTACTGGTGTAGCTAGCCATGCTATAGTACCAACTACTACTACTGGTGTAGCTAGCCATGCTATAGTACCAACTACTACTACTGGTGTAGCTAGCCATGCTATAGTACCAACTACTACTACTGGTGTAGCTAGCCATGCTATAGTACCAACTACTACTACTGGTGTAGCTAGCCAGGCTATAGTACCAACTACTACTACTGGTGTAGCTAGCCAGGCTGTAGTACCAACTACTACTACTACACTAGTAGTAGTTGGTACTACAGCCTGGCTAGCTACACCAGTAGTAGTTGTAGTTGGTGACTGGAGTCCGACTCGAGCGTGGACAGCCTGGCTAGCTACACCAGTAGTAGTTGGTACTACAGCCTGGCAAGCTACACTAGTAGTAGTTGGTACTACAGCCTGGCTAGCTACACCAGTAGTAGTTGGTACTACAGCCTGGCAAGCTACACTAGTAGTAGTTGGTACTACAGCCTGGCTAGCTACACCAGTAGTAGTTGTAGTTGGTGACTGGAGTCCGACTCGAGCGTGGACAGCCTGGCTAGCTACACCAGTAGTAGTTGGTACTACAGCCTGGCAAGCTACACTAGTAGTAGTTGGTACTACAGCCTGGCTAGCTACACCAGTAGTAGTTGGTACTACAGCCTGGCAAGCTACACTAGTAGTAGTTGGTACTACAGCCTGGCTAGCTACACCAGTAGTAGTTGTAGTTGGTGACTGGAGTCCGACTCGAGCGTGGACAGCCTGGCTAGCTACACCAGTAGTAGTTGGTACTACAGCCTGGCAAGCTACACTAGTAGTAGTTGGTACTACAGCCTGGCTAGCTACACCAGTAGTAGTTGGTACTACAGCCTGGCTAGCTACACTAGTAGTAGTTGGTACTACAGCCTGGCTAGCTACACCAGTAGTAGTTGTAGTTGGTGACTGGAGTCCGACTCGAACGTGGACAGCCTGGCTAGCTACATCAGTAGTAGTTGTAGTTGGTGACTGGAGTCCGACTCGAGCGTGGACAGCCTGGCTAGCTACACTAGTAGTAGTTGGGACTCCACACCTCTGCTGTTTCAGTGAACTGTAGTCTAATGTTTAAACTTGAGACTCGGTGGCAGCGTGAACCGTAGATGATATGGTGATGCAAGATGATGCTCTCTGTCACAGAGTTTCTGTGTACGTGTACACTGTTTGTACGTGTACGTAAAAACGGAGACGAGTTTAGCCTCGCGCTTCAACGCTCTTTGGTTGTTTTGGAATCGACCCAGTATTCCGGTCTACTTTGTGCTCGACCTTTTTCAATGTGTTTTTTTTTCTGTGTCTCTCCTCCTCAGTTACTCTAAGAAGGCCATAGGACCGCCTCCTGCACATTACACCTGCTATCGCTGTGGCAAGAATGGACACTACATCAAACACTGCCCCATGCAGATGGTACGACACTACATAACACTACACTACATAACACTACATAACACTACATAACACTACACTACATAACACTACATAACACTACATAACACTACACTACATAACACTACATAACACTACACTACACTACATAACACTACACTACATAACACTACACTACATAACACTACATAACACTACATAACACTACACTACATAACACTACACTACATAACACTACACTACATAACACTACACTACACTACATAACACTACACTACATAACACTACACTACATAACACTACACTACATAACACTACACTACATAACACTACACTACATAACACTACACTACATAACACTACACTACATAACACTACACTACATAACACTACATAACACTACACTACATAACACTACATAACACTACACTACATTACACTACATAACACTACACTACATAACACTACACTACATAAGACTACACTACATAACACTACACTACATAACACTACACTACATAACACTACACTACATAACACTACATAACACTACACCACACTACACCACACTACACAACACTACACCACACTACATGACACTACACGACACTACACGACACTACACCACACTACATAACACCACACTACATAACACCAAACTACATAACACCACACTACACTACATAACACTACACTACATAACACTACATAACACTACACTACATAACACTACACTACATAACACCACACTACACCACACTACATAACACCACACTACACCACACTACATAACACCACACTACATAACACCACACTACATAACACCACACTACACTACACTACATAACACTACACTACATAACACTACAT
>NW_025746987.1:50000-55000 GCF_021184085.1 Oncorhynchus gorbuscha
ATGCTCTGGGTAAGGGAGACTATAGAATAACACAGGGAGGCCTATGCTCTGGGTAAGAAGGAGAGACTATAGAATAACATACAGGGAGGCCTATGCTCTGGGTAAGAAGGAGAACTATAGAATAACAGAAGGAGAGACTATAGAATAACATGTATACAGGGAGGCCTATGCTCTGGGTAAGAAGGAGAGACTATAGAATAACATGTGTTACAGGGAGGCCTATGCTCTGGGTAGGAAGGAGAGACTATAGAATAACATGTATTACAGGGAGGCCTATGCTCTGGGTAAGAAGGAGAGACTATAGAATAACACAGGGAGGCCTATGCTCTGGGTAAGAAGGAGAGACTATAGAATAACACAGGGAGGCCTATGCTCTGGGTAAGAAGGAGAGACTATAGAATAACTACAGGGAGGCCTATGCTCTGGGTAGGAAGGAGAGAATAGAATAACATGTGTTACAGGGAGGCCTATGCTCTGGGTAGGAAGGAGAGACTATAGTGTTACAGGGAGGCCTATGCTCTGGGTAAGAAGGAGAGACTATAGAATAAATGTATTACAGGGAGGCCTATGCTCTGGGTAAGAAGGAGAGACTATAGAATAACATGTATTACAGGGAGGCCTATGCTCTGGGTAAGAAGGAGAGACTATAGAATAACATGTGTTACAGGGAGGCCTATGCTCTGGGTAAGAAGGAGAGACTATAGAATAACATGTGTTACAGGGAGGCCTATGCTCTGGGTAAGAAGGAGAGACTATAGAATAACTATAGAATAACATGTGTTACAGGGAGGCCTATGCTCTGGAGAGACTATAGAATAACACAGGGAGGCCTATGCTCTGGGTAAGAAGGAGAGACTATAGAATAACATGTATTACAGGGAGGCCTATGCTCTGGGTAAGAAGGAGAGACTATAGAATAACATCATGTATTACAGGGAGGCCTATGCTCTGGGTAGGAAGGAGAGACTATAGAATAACATGTATTACAGGGAGGCCTATGCTCTGGGTAAGAAGGAGAGACTATAGAATAACACAGGGAGGCCTATGCTCTGGGTAAGAAGGAGAGACTATAGAATAACACAGGGAGGCCTATGCTCTGGGTAAGAAGGAGAGACTATAGAATAACATGTGTTACAGGGAGGCCTATGCTCTGGGTAGGAAGGAGAGACTATAGAATAACATGTGTTACAGGGAGGCCTATGCTCTGGGTAGGAAGGAGAGACTATAGAATAACATGTATTACAGGGAGGCCTATGCTCTGGGTAAGAAGGAGAGACTATAGAATAACATGTGTTACAGGGAGGCCTATGCTCTGGGTAGGAAGGAGAGACTATAGAATAACATGTATTACAGGGAGGCCTATGCTCTGGGTAAGAAGGAGAGACTATAGAATAACATGTGTTACAGGGAGGCCTATGCTCTGGGTAAGAAGGAGAGACTATAGAATAACACAGGGAGGCCTATGCTCTGGGTAAGAAGGAGAGACTATAGAATAACATGTATTACAGGGAGGCCTATGCTCTGGGTAAGAAGGAGAGACTATAGAATAACATGTGTTACAGGGAGGCCTATGCTCTGGGTAGGAAGGAGAGACTATAGAATAACATGTATTACAGGGAGGCCTATGCTCTGGGTAAGAAGGAGAGACTATAGAATAACACAGGGAGGCCTATGCTCTGGGTAAGAAGGAGAGACTATAGAATAACACAGGGAGGCCTATGCTCTGGGTAAGAAGGAGAGACTATAGAATAACATGTGTTACAGGGAGGCCTATGCTCTGGGTAGGAAGGAGAGACTATAGAATAACATGTGTTACAGGGAGGCCTATGCTCTGGGTAAGAAGGAGAGACTATAGAATAACATAATGTATTACAGGGAGGCCTATGCTCTGGGTAAGAAGGAGAGACTATAGAATAACATGTGTTACAGGGAGGCCTATGCTCTGGGTAGGAAGGAGAGACTATAGAATAACATGTATTACAGGGAGGCCTATGCTCTGGGTAAGAAGGAGAGACTATAGAATAACATGTGTTACAGGGAGGCCTATGCTCTGGGTAAGAAGGAGAGACTATAGAATAACACAGGGAGGCCTATGCTCTGGGTAAGAAGGAGAGACTATAGAATAACATGTATTACAGGGAGGCCTATGCTCTGGGTAAGAAGGAGAGACTATAGAATAACATCATGTATTACAGGGAGGCCTATGCTCTGGGTAGGAAGGAGAGACTATAGAATAACATGTATTACAGGGAGGCCTATGCTCTGGGTAAGAAGGAGAGACTATAGAATAACACAGGGAGGCCTATGCTCTGGGTAAGAAGGAGAGACTATAGAATAACACAGGGAGGCCTATGCTCTGGGTAAGAAGGAGAGACTATAGAATAACATGTGTTACAGGGAGGCCTATGCTCTGGGTAGGAAGGAGAGACTATAGAATAACATGTGTTACAGGGAGGCCTATGCTCTGGGTAGGAAGGAGAGACTATAGAATAACATGTATTACAGGGAGGCCTATGCTCTGGGTAAGAAGGAGAGACTATAGAATAACATGTGTTACAGGGAGGCCTATGCTCTGGGTAGGAAGGAGAGACTATAGAATAACATGTATTACAGGGAGGCCTATGCTCTGGGTAAGAAGGAGAGACTATAGAATAACATGTGTTACAGGGAGGCCTATGCTCTGGGTAGGAAGGAGAGACTATAGAATAACATGTATTACAGGGAGGCCTATGCTCTGGGTAAGAAGGAGAGACTATAGAATAACACAGGGAGGCCTATGCTCTGGGTAAGAAGGAGAGACTATAGAATAACACAGGGAGGCCTATGCTCTGGGTAAGAAGGAGAGACTATAGAATAACAATGTGTTACAGGGAGGCCTATGCTCTGGGTAGGAAGGAGAGACTATAGAATAACAATGTATTACAGGGAGGCCTGTGCTCTGGGTAAGAAGGAGAGACTATAGAATAACATAATGTGTTACAGGGAGGCCTATGCTCTGGGTAAAAAGGAGAGACTATAGAATAACATGTGTTACAGGGAGGCCTATGCTCTGGGTAAGAAGGAGAGACTATAGAATAACATAATGTGTTACAGGGAGGCCTATGCTCTGGGTAAGAAGGAGAGACTATAGAATAACATGTATTACAGGGAGGCCTATGCTCTGGGTAAGAAGGAGAGACTATAGAATAACATGTGTTACAGGGAGGCCTATGCTCTGGGTAAGAAGGAGAGACTATAGAATAACAATGTGTTACAGGGAGGCCTATGCTCTGGGTAAGAAGGAGAGACTATAGAATAACATGTATTACAGGGAGGCCTATGCTCTGGGTAAGAAGGAGAGACTATAGAATAACATGTAATTACAGGGAGGCCTATGCTCTGGGTAAGAAGGAGAGACTATAGAATAACATGTATTACAGGGATGCCTATGCTCTGGGTAAGAAGGAGAGACTATAGAATAACACAGGGAGGCCTATGCTCTGGGTAGGAAGGAGAGACTATAGAATAACATGTGTTACAGGGAGGCCTATGCTCTGGGTAGGAAGGAGAGACTATAGAATAACACAGGGAGGCCTATGCTCTGGGTAAGAAGGAGAGACTATAGAATAACATGTGTTACAGGGAGGCCTATGCTCTGGGTAAGAAGGAGAGACTATAGAATAACATAATGTGTTACAGGGAGGCCTATGCTCTGGGTAAGAAGGAGAGACTATAGAATAACATGTATTACAGGGAGGCCTATGCTCTGGGTAAGAAGGAGAGACTATAGAATAACATGTGTTACAGGGAGGCCTATGCTCTGGGTAGGAAGGAGAGACTATAGAATAACATAATGTATTACAGGGAGGCCTATGCTCTGGGTAAGAAGGAGAGACTATAGAATAACATAATGTATTACAGGGAGGCCTATGCTCTGGGTAAGAAGGAGAGACTATAGAATAACATGTGTTACAGGGAGGCCTATGCTCTGGGTAAGAAGGAGAGACTATAGAATAACATAATGTATTACAGGGAGGCCTATGCTCTGGGTAAGAAGGAGCGTCCCCCTTTCGTTCCTCGTGAAGCGTCGTCGTCTGAAGATGAGGCTGATCCAATCCCTGATGAGCTGCTCTGCCCCATCTGTAATTACCTCAATTATTATTACTATTATTATTATTATTATTATTATTACACTTTAATTATACAATTTGTTTATTGGTTTAATTTGACATCTGAGCAGAGACTTGTTGTTAATAATGTCTTTGAATCACAGCCTGTCTGCTAATCTGTTCCAGGTAACGACCTGATGAATGATGCTGTGGTCATACCCTGCTGTGGTAACTCCTACTGCGACGACTGTGAGTTAACACACACACACACAGCTGTAACACCCTGACGACTGTGAGTTAACACACACACACACAGCTGTAACGACCTGAGGACTGTGAGTTAACACACACACAGCTGTAACACCCTGATGACTGTGAGTTCACACACACACAGCTGTAACACCCTGACGACTGTGAGTTCACACACACACACACACACACACACACACACACACACACACACACACACACACACACACACACACACACACACACACACACACACACACACACACACACACACACACACACACACACACACACACACACACACACACACACACACACACACACACACAACTGTAACTACCTGAGGACTGAGTTAACACACACACAGCTGGTCCAGCCCCCCCCACCCCTCGCCAGACAAACCGGTGACCCAGGACCCCCTCCCCCCCGCCCAGACAAACCGGTTACCCAGGGCCCCACTTCCCCAGAGTGGGATGAACAGATGGCATGCTAGCTGTTCCTGTAGACTTCCAGTCATTGCGCTAATGCTAGTTTGCATTGTCTTTGTGAAACTAACTCTTTTATCTTCCTTTTTCGATAGCAGCAGACATGTGGTGAACAATATGTATGGAACATAGAAATCGCAATAAAATCGCAGTATTGAATCCTAAAACACGTGGTATC
>NW_025746987.1:60000-75778 GCF_021184085.1 Oncorhynchus gorbuscha
ACAGGGTTACTGTAGAATATAGAGGTCATAACAGGGTTACTGTAGAATATAGAGGTCATAACAGGGTTACTGTAGAATATAGAGGTCATAACAGGGTTACTGTAGAATATAGAGGTCATAACAGGGTTACTGTAGAATATAGAGGTCATAACAGGGTTACTGTAGAATATAGAGGTCATAACAGGGTTACTGTAGAATATAGGTCATAACAGGGTTACTGTAGAATATAGAGGTCATAACAGGGTTACTGTAGAATATAGAGGTCATAACAGGGTTACTGTAGAATATAGAGGTCATAACAGGGTTACTGTAGAATATAGGTCATAGGGTTACTGTAGAATATAGAGGTCATAACAGGGTTACTGTAGAATATAGAGGTCATAACATAACAGGTCATAACAGTTACTGTAGAATATAGAGGTCATAACAGGGTGACTGTAGAATATAGAGGTCATAACAGGGTGACTGTAGAATATAGAGGTCATAACAGGGTGACTGTAGAATATAGAGGTCATAACAGGGTGACTGTAGAATATAGAGGTCATAACAGGGTGACTGTAGAATATAGGGGTCATAACAGGGTGACTGTAGAATATAGGGGTCATAACAGGGTGACTGTAGAATATAGGGGTCATAACAGGGTGACTGTAGAATATAGGGGTCATAACAGGGTGACTGTAGAATATAGGGGTCATAACAGGGTGACTGTAGAATATAGGGGTCATAACAGGGTGACTGTAGAATATAGGGGTCATAACAGGGTGACTGTAGAATATAGGGGTCATAACAGGGTGACTGTAGAATATAGGGGTCATAACAGGGTGACTGTAGAATATAGGGGTCATAACAGGGTGACTGTAGAATATAGGGGTCATAACAGGGTGACTGTAGAATATAGGGGTCATAACAGGGTGACTGTAGAATATAGGGGTCATAACAGGGTGACTGTAGAATATAGGGGTCATAACAGGGTCTGTAGAATATAGGGGTCATAACAGGGTGACTGTAGAATATAGGGGTCATAACAGGGTGACTGTAGAATATAGGGGTCATAACAGGGTGACTGTAGAATATAGGGGTCATAACAGGGTGACTGTAGAATATAGGGGTCATAACAGGGTGACTGTAGAAATATAACAGGGTGACTCAGGGGTAACATAACAGTGGTGACTGTAGAATATAGGGGTCATAACAGGGTGACTGTAGAATATAGGGGTCATAACAGGGTGACTGTAGAATATAGGGGTCATAACAGGGTGACTGTAGAATATAGGGGTCATAACAGGGTGACTGTAGAATATAGGGGTCATAACAGGGTGACTGTAGAATATAGGGGTCATAACAGGGTGACTGTAGAATATAGGGGTCATAACAGGGTGACTGTAGAATATAGGGGTCATAACAGGGTGACTGTAGAATATAGGGGTCATAACAGGGTGACTGTAGAATATAGGGGTCATAACAGGGTGACTGTAGAATATAGGGGTCATAACAGGGTGACTGTAGAATATAGGGGTCATCATAACAGGGTGACTGTAGAATATAGGGGTCATCATAACAGGGTGACTGTAGAATATAGGGGTCATCATAACAGGGTGACTGTAGAATATAGGGGTCATAACAGGGTGACTGTAGAATATAGGGGTCATAACAGGGTGACTGTAGAATATAGGGGTCTTAACAGGGTGACTGTAGAATATAGGGGTCTTAACAGGGTGACTGTAGAATATAGGGGTCTTAACAGGGTGACTGTAGAATATAGGGGTCATAACAGGGTGGTAGAATATAGGGGATCATAACAGGGTGACTGTAGAATATAGGGGTCATAACAGGGTGACTGTAGAATATAGGGGTCATAACAGGGTGACTGTAGAATATAGGGGTCATAACAGGGTGACTGTAGAATATAGGGGGGGTCATAACAGGGTGACTGTAGAATATAGGGGTCATAACAGGGTGACTGTAGAATATAGGGGTCATAACAGGGTGACTGTAGAATATAGGGGTCATAACAGGGTGACTGTAGAATATAGGGGTCATAACAGGGTGACTGTAGAATATAGGGGTCATAACAGGGTGACTGTAGAATATAGGGGTCATAACAGGGCGACTGTAGAATATAGGGGTCATAACAGGGCGACTGTAGAATATAGGGGTCATAACAGGGCGACTGTAGAATATAGGGGTCATAACAGGGCGACTGTAGAATATAGGGGTCATAACAGGGCGACTGTAGAATATAGGGGTCATAACAGGGCGACTGTAGAATATAGGGGTCATAACAGGGCGACTGTAGAATATAGGGGTCATAACAGGCTACTGTAATGCTGTTTTGTCACCATTGCATAAGAGCTACCAAATGACTCAAGTCTAAATTGTAACCCTCCCCCTCTCTCTCACCCCCCTCCAGACCCTACAGACCTCTTTCTGACCACACACCCCCCCCACGCCACCCCCTTCCTTCCGCCCCAGGCCCAGCCCCTCACCTCTACCCGGGCCCTAACCTCTACCACCCTCCCCCAACCCCCACTCCATCCCGCCCCAGTCCTACCCCCTCCCTATTCCACCGGACCCCCTCCCCTGTTAACTACCCCCTCAGCCCCTCTACCCACACGGCCAGATGCCTCCGGGGTTAATGCCCCCTGGGTTCCCCCTCCCAACACCCAGCCCCACTCGCTGGGCCCCCGCCCCTCCTACCCTCCGGACCCCCTCTCCAAGGAGGACTTCTACAGACAGAGGAGACTCCAACAGGAACAGTGAGTTGCACCTGATTTCATTCATTGTAATGATGCTGTGAGGCCTGAGGCTGGTAGCTTCACATTGCTGGGATTAGTAAACAGTTGGCCCGGGCTAGTAGTAGGGGGGATGTTACCCCGGGCTAGTAGTGGGGGGATGTTACCCCGGGCTAGTAGTAACAGGGGGGAGGGCATGTTACCCCGGGCTAGTAGTGGGGAGGGCATGTTACCCCGGGCTAGTAGTGGGGGAGGGCATGTTACCCCGGGCTAGTAGTGGGGGGAGGGCATGTTACCCCGGGCTAGTAGTGGGGGGAGGGCATGTTACCCCGGGCTAGTAGTGGGGGAGGGCATGTTACCCCGGGCTAGTAGTGGGGGAGGGCATGTTACCCCGGGCTAGTAGTGGGGGGGCATGTTAGGGGTCATCCCGGGCTAGTAGTGGGGGAATGTTACCCCGGGCTAGTAGGGGGGGACTGTAGGCATGTTACCCCGGGCTAGTAGTGGGGGGAGGGCATGTTACCCTGGGCTAGTAGTGGGCCCCAGGCCCAGCCCCTCACCTCTACCCGGGCCCTAACCTCTACCACCCTCCCCCCCAACCCCCAATGTTACCCCCTCCCCGGCTAGTAGTGGGGGGAATGTGCTGGGATTAGTAAACAGTTGGCCCGGGCCCGGGCTAGTAGTGGGGGGATGTTACCCCGGGCTAGTAGTGGGGGGGGCATGTTACCCGGGCTAGTAGCTCAACAGGGGGGGGGCTGGTAGCTTCACATTGCGGCATGTTACCCCGGGCTAGTAGTGGGGGGAATGTTACGGGCTAGTAGTGGGGAGGGCCCGGGCTAGTAGTGGGGGGGAATGTTACCCCGGGCTAGTAGTGGGGGGGAATGTTAACCCGGGCTAGTAGTGGGGGGGAATGTTAACCCGGGCTAGTGGGGGGGGGGGGTGTTACCTTCAGACATGTATTATGGGATGTGACCAGTCCTGTCTCTCTGTGTTACCAGGGTAACATCCAAGCTGGATGAGTTCACTAAAGACTTTGCCAAAGAGCTGATGGAATACAGACCTGCTCCCAAGAGACGGAGACGCTCCTACTCCAGGTAACACGATGACATCTCATCATATTTCTGGATTAAACCTCTTGAACTGTTCATAGAGATATCTTCTCTGACAGAGACATATCTAGGACAGAGATGATATGCATTGTGTAGAGATGGTAAACAGACATATCTTCTCTGACAGAGACATATCTAGGACAGAGATGATATGAATTGTGTAGAGATGGTAAACAGACATATCTTCTCTGACAGAGACATATCTAGGACAGAGATGATATGAATTGTGTAGAGATGGTAAACAGACACATATCAAGTGTTTTTCTCTCCTCCCCAGGTCTCGTTCCTACAGTCGTTCTCCGTTCAGCCGTTCCCCCTACTCCCGCTCCCCTCGCTCCCGCTCCAGGTCTTACTCGTACACCCCCAGCCGCTCCCGTTCCCGTTCCAGGTCTTACGGACGCTCCCCCTTCTCCAGACGCAACGGGGGCCGGGGAGGACGCAGCCGCTCCTACGGCCGCTCGCCACGATCCCGCTCACGCTCCCGTTCCTACGGCTACCGTCGTTCCGGCTCTCCTCGCTCCCCTCCTCCTTACCGAGGTGGTGGTGGTGGTGGTGGTGGTGGTGGTGGTGGTGGTGGTGGTGGGGGGCTGGGAAGGAGGAGACGGAGCTGAAGGAGGAGGAGGGTATCGGCCCAGGTCTCGCTCCCCGGGGGGCTACAGGAGGAGCAGGAGTCCTGGAGGGGTTAGAGGTCACCATAAGCCCCCCCCTCGAGAGCCGGCTCCTTACGAGCCTAAAGGCAGACCTGACCTGTCTCCCGGCGGCAGGGAGCGCTGGGAGAGAGACAGCTACAGACAGTGGGAGAAAGAGTACAGGGACTGGTACAACAAGTACTACAAAGACTACAGTACCCAGCATGCCTCGGTGCACCACCGCGGTGGCCGGGGCAGCAGAGAGAGGGACCGCCTCACCCCTCCGCCCAGAGACTACTCCCCCCAGGGGCGGATGAGGAGGGGTGAGAGAGGGGGACCTCCCGGACCCCACAGAACTCACCACGCCTTGTCCGCTCTGCCCTCTGCCTCCATCAGAGGGGGTGGAAGTAAGGAACGCACGCAGGGGGGAACCAAAACGTCAGAGGGCGGAACTAAAACTCTGAAAGGGAAGAAACTGAAGAAAAAGAAGAACGGGGAGGAGCCGGATTCAGCCGACCAATCGCTGGACAGGGGAGACGCCACACCCGTCAGGGACGAGCCAATGGATGATCTCCACACCCTGACCCCTAGCAAAGCCCCACCCACCTCCACCAAGGTCTCGAGCAATAAGGCAGCGCTGCTGTCCGGTAAAACCCCTCCCACCTCGTCCGGCCAATCAGAGAAGAGCAGGAAGGAGAAGGGGGGTAAGGTGAAAGTAAAGACGGAGGGAAAGGTGAAAGGAGAGAAGGTTAAGAGAAAGACTGGAGGAGAGGCGACGGTCACAGCCTCTAAGATCAAAGAGTCTTCAGCCGCTAAACCAACCAAAGCATCCAAGGTCAAACCGGACGAGCCAATCAGGAGAGAGAAGGGGCGGAGCACCCCTACTGTTCGAGGAGGTTTGGCTAAACTCCCCTGCCCCCCCCCTCCCCCTCACCCCCACGACCTCCCTAAACACCTGGGCGACGCCCGGGGGGGAAGGAGAGATCCCATTCACAGTGTCGGGGTACGCCCCCCTGGTCGCCCCCTCCAGCCTGCACCTCCCTCCCCAGCAGAGAAGAGGAGGAGAGTGGAGGAGAGGGAAAGAGGGAGGGGGATGGACAGGGGGATGGGGGGGCCCCCGGCTAAGCTCCGCCGCGCCGAGGTTCCGTACCCCCAGAGAGGACTTCCTGCCAAGCCTTCCCTCCTCCTGAACCTGGCATGCAGAGAGTCGGGTAGAGGAGAGGGTCTGCTCCCCATCCCTGGTTCCTCACAGACAGGGAGGCTAGACCGTTTCCATCCCATCTCCATCTCCATCCCTGGTTCCTCCATGGACCTGGGGAGAGAGGGGAGAGGCGACGGGCTGCTGCCCACCCCAGGGAGCACTGAGGCGGGCAGAAGAGAGAGTGACAGGGGGTCTATCTGGCCTCTCATGGGTCTGCAGGTCAAACCCTTCCCGCAGAGGAGAATCAAACTGAACAGAGACCTGGGGAGGAACAGCAGTATGGCCCGCCCAGAGGAGAGACCAGCTGCTACTATCACCACCACTATCACCTCTACTGGAGAGAGACCTGCCGGTCCTGAGAGAGGAGGAGCAGAGAGGGACGGAGGGACGGAGAGGGTGGCGGTGATGGTGGAGCGGAGGTCGTCTGGCGAGAGGACGGAGGTCAGGTCTGTTAGGAACGAGAGGCCGTCGTCAGGGGAACGTTTGCCGGAGAGAGGAGGAGGAGGAGGTGGTGGAGGAAGGTCAGTCTCTCTAGACCGCATGACCATCGCGGAACGCTCGGCCATCGCTAAGAAACCTGATGTCACCGGGGAGAGAACGGAGAGCGAGCACACGCCGCCCGCTGAGAGAGAGAGACCAGCTGAGAGCTCCAAGGAGAGAGAGAGACCAGCATCAGCCAAGACGGACAGGTCATTATCCAGGGAGAAGTCAGCCACCAGGGATCAGAAAGGAGAGAAGACGTCGTCCTCCGTAGACAGACCTGCCTCTACAGGAGAGCGAGCGCCAGGGTCCCAGAGAGAGACTGTAGCTGAAGACAGAGCGGCGTTGGAGGCGGCGGCGAAGGAGGGTTCTGGTTCTGGAAAGACCAGAAAGATCAGCAGAAAGAGTTCTGAGCCCACGACCCACCACTCATCAGACCACTCTGTCACTTCGACTGGGTGAGTTGCCCTTTCGACCTCTGACCTTCCAACCTTTCTTTATTAGCCCGTGTTGTTAATCAACAATCATTGTGGTTTAACACTGTCAGCGTTCTAGAGCTTTCTCCTTTAGTTAACACTATCAGCGTTCTAGAGCTTTCCCCTTTAGTTAACACTATCAGCGTTCTAGAGCTTTCTCCTTTAGTTAACACTATCAGCGTTCTAGAGCTTTCCTTTAGTTAACACTATCAGCGTTCTAGAGCTTTCTCCTTTAGTTAACACTATCAGTGTTCTAGAGCTTTCTCCTTTAGTTAACACTATCAGCGTTCTAGAGCTTTCTCCTTTAGTTAACACTATCAGCGTTCTAGAGCTTTCTCCTTTAGTTAATACTATCAGCGTTCTAGAGCTTTCTCCTTTAACACTATCAGCGTTCTAGAGCTTTCTCCTTTAGTTAACACTCAGCGTTCCCTCTCCTTTGTTAAGAATTGTGTTCTAGAGAATTTCTCCTTTAGTTAACACTGTCAGCGTTCTAGAGCTTTCTCCTTTAGTTAACAGAGCTGTCAGTAGAGCTTTCTCCCTTAATCAGCCATTCATAGAGATTCTCCTTTAGTTAACACTATCCATTCACTAACACTATCAGCGTTCTAGAGCTTTCTCCTTTAGGTAACACTTCAGCAGTAAAGAGGTGGGGCCTTCTTTAGTAACGGGTGGGGCCTTCAGCAGTAAGAGCTTTCTCCCTTAGTTATCAGCGTTCTAGAGCTTTCTCCTTTAGGTAACACTATCAGCGTTCTAGAGCTTTCTCCTTTAGGTAACACTATCAGCGTTCTAGAGCCTTCTCCTTTAGGTAACACTATCAGCGTTCTAGAGCTTTCCCCTTTAGTTAACACTATCAGCGTTCTAGAGCTTTCTCCTTTAGGTAACGCTAGCAGCGTTCTAGAGCTTTCTCCTTTATTTAACACTAACAGCGTTCTAGAGCTTTCTCCTTTATTTAACACTATCAGCGTTCTAGAGCTTTCTCCTTTATTTAACACTATCAGCGTTGTAGAGCTTTCCCCTTTAGTTGACACTATCAGCGTTCTAGAGCTTTCCCCTTTAGTTGACACTATCAGCGTTCTAGAGCTTTCCCCTTTAGTTAACACTATCAGCGTTCTAGAGCTTTCTCCTTTAGTTAACACTATCAGCGTTCTCCTTTAGTTAACACTATCAGCATTCTAGAGCTTTCTCCTTTAGTTAACGCTGTCAGCGTTCTAGAGCTTTCTCCTTTAGTTAACGCTTTCAGCGTTCTAGAGCTTTCTCCTTTAGTTAACACTGTCAGCGTTCTAGAGCTTTCTCCTTTAGTTAACACTGTCAGCGTTCTAGAGCTTTCTCCCTTAGTTATCAGCGTTCTAGAGCGTTCTCCTTTAGTTAACACTATCAGCGTTCTAGAGCTTTCTCCTTTAGTTAACACTATCAGCGTTCTAGAGCGTTCTCCTTTAGGTAACACTGTCAGCGTTCTAGAGCTTTCTCCTTTAGTTAACACTGTCAGCGTTCTAGAGCTTTCTCCCTTAGTTATCAGCGTTCTAGAGCTTTCTCCTTTAGGTAACACTATCAGCGTTGTAGAGCTTTCTCCTTTAGGTAACACTATCAGCGTTCTAGAGCCTTCTCCTTTAGGTAACTCAGTTCTAGAGCTTTCCCCTTTAGTTAACACTATCAGCGTTCTAGAGCTTTCTCCTTTAGTTAACACTATCAGCGTTCTAGAGCTTTCTCCTTTAGTTAACACTATCAGCGTTCTAGAGCATTCTCCTTTAGTTATCACGATCAGCGTTCCCCTTTAGTTAACACTATCAGCGTTCTAGAGCTTTCTCCTTTAGTTAACACTATCAGCGTTGCACAGTATTTTCACAACATTGAGCATTCTCCTTTAGTTAACACTATCAGCGTTCTAGAGCTTTCTCCTTTAACACTATCAGCGTTCTAGAGCTTTCCCCTTTAGTTAACACTGGTTTCTAACCCCTGACTGTGAGAATTGTGATCAAATATAACAGGGTGTAAAACCAATCAGAGCTGCATGGCCTCTATGCAAATAGCCATTGATCATATATGGATCTGTGCCATTCATGAACATGGGTAATACAGTGGTTTCTAACCCCTGATCCTAGATCTGTGTATATAACATGGGTATAATGGTTCCTAACCCCTGATCCTAGATCTGTGTATATAACATGGGTATAATGCTTCCTAGTTGATGATCTCTCTAACCCCTGATCCTAGATCTGTGTATATAACATGGGTATAATGCTTCCTAGTTGATGATCTCTCTAACCCCTGATCTTGGATCTGTGTGTTCCAGCAGCAGCAGCAGGTCTGAGCCGAGCCAGAGCCAGGGTGCTGTGTCAAAACCCCGGGACCTCCAGACCCAGAGGAGACCCAGTCCGGTCCAGTTCCCCAGCCCAGGCAGGGAGAGGAGGGACCGTGGGACCGGAGGAGTCCTCATCCAGCCTCCACCCCGGTCCAAGTGGGAGAGAGAGGAGGAGGAGGAGGAGGAAGAGGAGCAGCACTCAGCGTCCAGGGAGAATGGGGCGTTGGCGGTTTCCTCCTCCGTGCCCAGAGACGCTCTGAGGGGAGAAGTCTCACCAGCACCGCCTAGTGGCCAAGGCAGGGAGGCGCAGGGTAGTGTCTCTAAAACAGCCAACACAGAGGGGAGGAGAGGGAGGGAGGAGGGGACTAGAAGGAGGGAGGAAGGCAGAGGGCTTAAAAAGGGGCAGGTGAACTTTAGAAAACCAGCTAAGACCGAATCCAGAGGAGTGAAGGAGGAAGGAAGAGGAGGGGTAGGGAGGGAGGAGAGTCGAGGGGCGGGGCCAGAGCCAAGACGACAGCGTCTGTGTTCTGACCTGGGTAGAGAGACGGACGAGGCAGCCTTCGTCCCCGACTACAGCGAAGGCGAGGGGTCAGACGGGGAGCGGGGCAGTGGCCTGAGCCATAGCCCCTCTCACAACACCCAGAGCCCCGCCTCCCAGAGCCCCGGCGGCTCCCCTAGCAACCACAGCGGCTCCACGGCGACGGACAAGAAGAAGAAGAAGAAACACAAGAAACATAAAAAACACAAGAAGCACAAGAAGCATTGTGCCGACGTCGAGCCTCCTGTCGAAGGAAGGAAGGAACACAAACATAAGAACAAGAAGAAGAAGCACAGGAAGACTAAAGAGGAAGAGGGAGGAGGAGGAGGAGGGGAGGCAGAGGAGAAGACTGGGCAGGAGTCAGCCACCATCTGAGACCCTGCTAGCTCCGTTAGCATCTAGCTCATGGTTACAACTGAGACTGCTAGCTCATGCTAGCTCCGTTAGCATCTAGCTCATGGTTACAACCTGAGTTTTTTTCCTAGTTCATGATAGCTCTTTTAGCATCTAGCTAAAGACTACAACTGAGAATGCTAGCTCCGTTAGCATCTAGCTAATGGTTACAACCCGAGTTTGCTAGTTTATGCTAGCTCCGTTAGCATTTAGCTAAAGGTTAAAACTGGACAAAACCTTCTTGTGGGATACTTTGTCAAATTCTTTTAAATACTTAAGCTGAGCTGGATATAGTTTGTTTGTCTATAATGGAACCACTGGAATAAGTGGAGCTCACCTCAGATATTTGTAAGTATTTTGTGTTTTCTGTTAATGTGATGCTGTCTCTCTGATGCAGGTTCTCTGTGAATGTGTTTTTGTACAAAGATGATGCTGCATTAGATTCAATTACCCTGATCTATGGCTATAAGGTGTCTGAAACTCTGAAGTGTTCCAAATTTAACCCTGTTCACTATATAGTACACTACGTTTGACCAGAGTCGTATGGGCCCTAGTCATTAGAGCCCTAGTCTTGCAGGACTCTGGTCGAATGTAGTTCACTATAAAGGGATTAGAGGTTGATTTGGGACACCTCCCTGATGTATAGTAGGTTATATCATCATGTTCATATGAACTGATCTGAAGCCGGGCTAACTGATCTGAAGCCGGGCTAACTGATCTGAAGCCGGGCTAACTGATCTGAAGCCGGGCTAACTGATCTGAAGCCGGGCTAACTGATCTGAAGCCGGGCTAACTGATCTGAAGCCGGGCTAACTGATCTGAAGCCGGGCTAACTGAAGCTAACTGATCTGAAGCCGGGCTAACTGATCTGAAGCCGGGCTAACTGATCTGAAGCCGGGCTAACTGATCTGAAGCCGGGCTAACTGATCTGAAGCCGGGCTAACTGATCTGAAGCCGGGCTAACTGATCTGAAGCCGGGCTAGCTGATCTGAAGCCGGGCTAGCTGATCTGAAGCCGGGCTAGCTGATCTGAAGCCGGGCTAGCTGATCTGAAGCGGGGGGCTAGCTGATCTGAAGCCGGGCTAGCTGATCTGAAGCCGGGCTAGCTGATCTGAAGCTGATCTGAAGGGCTAGCTGATCTGAAGCCGGGCTAGCTGATCTGAAGCCGGGCTAGCTGATCTGAAGCCGGGCTAGCTGATCTGAAGCCGGGCTAGCTGAATGGTGACTAGTGGAAGTTACTGTTATTAAACTTTGTTTTCCCTTTAAACTTTCTGACTGTTGTCTTTTCATTTATAGTTTGGTGAATAAAACAGTTCTTGTGTTTTATTGACTTTGACACATTTTTCACACGTTTAAATGGTTTATTTTCTAAACTCATAACACTTGTAAAACCAGCTATCTTATGTCCAGAACCTTTTTGATCAGCCTTTCACTGGAGTTCAACACAAAATCAATGTTTTGTGAAACACCATATGTACATTTAGCTGAGTCACCATATGTACATTTAGCTGAGTCACCATATGTACATTTAGCTGAGTCACCATATGTACATTTAGCTGAGTCACCATATGTCCGTAATGATAAGCTGGTTAGTCACCAGTCCGTAATGATAAGCTGGTTAGTCACCAGTCCGTAATGATAAGCTGGTTAGTCACCAATCCGTAATGATAAGCTGTTTAGTCACCAGTCCGTCAATGATAAGCTGTTTAGTCACCAGTCCGTTAATGATAAGATGGTTTAGTCACCAGCGTAATGATAAGCTGGTTAGTCACCAGTCCGATAAGCTGTTTAGTCACCAGTCGTAATGATAAGCTGTTTAGTGATAAGCTGGTTAGTCACCAGTCCGTAATGATAAGCTGGTTAGTCACCGTAATGATAAATGATCTGTTTATAATGATAAGATGGTTAGTCACCAAGTCCATAATGATAAGCTGTTTAGTCACCAGTCCGTAATGATAAGCTGTTTAGTCACCAGATCCGTAATGATAAGCTGTTTAGATAATGATGCTGTTTAGTCACCAGTCCGTAATGATAAGATGGTTAGTCATCCATAATGATAAGAAGTCCGTAATGATAAGCTGTTTAGTCACCAGTCCGTAATGATAAGATGGTTAGTCAACTATCCGTAATAAGCTGGTTAGTCACCAGTCCGTAATGATAAGATGGTTAGTCGCCAGTCCGTAATGATAAGCTGGTTAGTCACCAATCCATAATGATAAGATGGTTAGTCACCAATCCATAATGATAAGCTGGTTAGTCACCAATTGATAAAGGAATGTATATGTTTAAGGTAATGACTAAAGTATTCCAGCCTGAAACCGTACAACAGAGTGAAATGTATTAGAATTCTAAGAGTATAATTCTCTACTGTGTGCATAGGAAGACTAAGACAGTATGTTACTATTTGACAATAAGCAGAAGTATAGTTGAGACATTCAAGGAGAAGAGGAACTGTCAACAGACGACTTGTGAAACTGTTAACAGGAAGGAAGTCTCCCCACCTTGGGAGGGGAGAAACCGTTAGGTTTGCGGTAGATTATGGAACATGTGTCAGAATAAGATAAGTAATATATGGGTAGAACATACTGATAGAGTTAGAGAAGAGGGGCATGTATAAAGTGTATGTTAGAACCAAATGGGAGGTGTAAAAGGCTACGTGCCAATGGATGATTTTCAGAACTCTGAAAACCTCAGAACTCTGAAAAACCTCAGAACTCTGAAAAACCTCAGAACTCTGAAAAACCTCAGAACTCTGAAAAACCTCAGAACTCTGAAAAACCTCAGAACTCTGAAAAACCTCAGAACTCTGAAAAACCTCAGAACTCTGAACTCTGAAAAAAAACAGAACTCAGAACTCAGAACAGAATTCTGAGACTTTATCTAATTCTTCTATTAGCCAGGGGCCTACAACCTCTTGGTCAAAACTCATTGGGATTAGATATTCTCGTGACACCAATCCATAATGATAGGCTCACTGGTTAGTCATTCTGACATTTAGGGCACCATCCAATCAGATCTAACAACATAAATAATGGTGTAGATTACACATAACTTAATTAACTAATTACATAATTACACAGCAACTGTTGTGGAAATTATAATCAGAAGGAAGAGGCTGCTGCAGATTCTTAAAACAACGTTTATTATAAGAATTAATTAGCATATCAGGCTAATCGGGTGTAGATTACAGCATTATATCAGGCTAATAAAGGTGTAGATTACAGCATTATATCAGGCTAATAAAGGTGTAGATTACAGCATTATATCAGGCTACTAAAGGTGTAGATTACAGCATTATATCAGGCTACTAACGGTGTAGATTACAGCATAATATCAGGCTAATCGGGGTGTAGATTACAGCATTATATCAGGCTAATCGGGGTGTAGATTACAGCATAATATCAGGCTAATAAAGGTGTAGATTACAGCATTATATCAGGCTAATAAAGGTGTAGATTACAGCATTATATCAGGCTAATAAAGGTGTAGATTACAGCATTATCTTCTCTGAATGTGTGAACTTGTGCTTTTTGAAATAGTAAAGTCTTGAAAAGCTCTTCTTGCAGTCAGAGCAGTGATAGGGTTTCTCTCCTGTGTGTATTCTTCGGTGTTTCCCAAGATTGGCTCTATGTGCAAACTTCTGCCCACATTCAGAGTGTAGAATATAGGGGTCGTCATAACAGGGTGACTGTAGAATATAGGGGTCGTCATAACAGGGTGACTGTAGAATATAGGGGTCGTCATAACAGGGTGACTGTAGAATATAGGGGTCGTCATAACAGGGTGACTGTAGAATATAGGGGTCGTCATAACAGGGTGACTGTAGAATATAGGGGTCGTCATAACAGGGTGACTGTAGAATATAGGGGTCGTCATAACAGGGTGACTGTAGAATATAGGGTCGTCATAACAGGGTGACTGTAGAATATAGGGCCGTCATAACAGGGTGACTGTAGAAGGGGTCGTCATAACAGGGCGACTGTAGAATATAGGGGTCGTCATAACAGGGCGACTGTAGAATATAGGGGGTCATAACAGGGCGACTGTAGAATATAGGGTCGTCATAACAGGCGACTGTAGAATATCGTCATAACAGGGCGACTGTAGAATATAGGGGTCGTCATAACAGGGCGACTGTAGAATATAGGGGTCGTCATAACAGGGCGACTGTAGAATATAGGGGTCGTCATAACAGGGCGACTGTAGAATATAGGGGTCGTCATAACAGGGCGACTGTAGAATATAGGGGTCGTCATAACAGGGCGACTGTAGAATATAGGGTCGTCATAACAGGGCGACTGTAGAATATAGGGGTCATAACAGGGCGACTGTAGAATATAGGGCCAGGCGACTGTAGAATATAGGGGTCATAACAGGGCGACTGTAGATATAGGGGGGTCATAACAGGGCGACTGTAGAATATAGGGGTCATAACAGGGCGACTGTAGAATATAGGGGTCATAACAGGGCGACTGTAGAATATAGGGGTCATAACAGGGCGACTGTAGAATATAGGGGTCATAACAGGGCGACTGTAGAATATAGGGGTCATAACAGGGACTGTAGAATATAGGGTCATAACAGGGCGTAGAATATAGGGGTCATAACAGGGCGACTGTAGAATATAGGGTCATAGGGCGACTGTAGAATATAGGGTCATAACAGGGCGACTGTAGAATATAGGGGTCATAACTGTAGAATATAGGGGTCATAACAGGGCGACTGTAGAATATAGGGGTCATAACAGGGCGACTGTAGAATATAGGGGTCATAACAGGGCGACTGTAGAATATAGGGTCATAACAGGGCGACTGTAGAATATAGGGGTCATAACAGGGCGACTGTAGAATATAGGGGTCATAACAGGCTACTGTAATGCTGTTTTGTCACCATTGCATAAGAGCTACCAAATGACTCAAGTCTAAATTGTAACCCTCCCCCTCTCTCTCACCCCCCTCCAGACCCTACAGACCTCTTTCTGACCACACACCCCCCACGCCACCCCCTTCCTTCCGCCCCCAGGCCCAGCCCTCACCTCTACCCGGGCCCTAACCTCTACCACCCTCCCCCAACCCCACTCCATCCCGCCCCAGTCCTACCCCCTCCCTATTCCACCGGACCCCTCCCCTGTTAACTACCCCCTCAGCCCTCTACCCACACGGCCAGATGCCTCCGGGGGTTAATGCCCCTCTTCCCCCTCCCAACACCCAGCCCCACTCGCTGGGCCCCCGCCCTCCTACCCTCCGGACCCCCCTCTCCAAGGAGGACTTCTACAGACAGAGGAGACTCCAACAGGAACAGTGAGTTGCACCTGATTTCATTCATTGTAATGATGCTGTGAGGCCTGAGGCTGGTAGCTTCACATTGCTGGGATTAGTAAACAGTTGGCCCGGGCTAGTAGTGGGGGGATGTTACCCCGGGCTAGTAGTGGGGGGATGTTACCCCGGGCTAGTAGTGGGGGAGGGCATGTTACCCTGGCTAGTAGTGGGGAGGGCATGTTAGGGCTAGTAGTGGGGGAGGGGCATGTTACCCCGGGCTGAGTAGTGGGGGGAGGGCATGTTACCCGGGCTAGTAGTGGGGAGGGCATGTTACCCCGGGCTAGTAGTGGGGGGAGCATGTTACCCCGGGCTAGTAGTGGGGGGGAATGTTACCTCGGCTAGTAGGGGCGGCATGTTACCCCGGGCTAGTAGTGGGGAGGGGCATGTTACCCTGGGCTAGTAGTGGGGGGAATGTTACCCCCGGCTAGTAGTGGGGGGAATGTTACCCCGGGCTAGTAGGGGGGGGCGGCTATGCATGTTACCCCGGGCTAGTAGTGGGGGGAATGTTACCCGGCTAGTAGTGGGGGGAATGTTACCCGGGCTAGTAGTGGGGGGAATGTTACCCCTGGGCTAGTAGTGGGGGAATGTTACCCCGGGCTAGTAGTGG
>NW_025746988.1:0-7500 GCF_021184085.1 Oncorhynchus gorbuscha
TTTTCCACACAACATAGGGAGAAGGGTGACGTTGTCCCTAGATGCTGATCTTGGGTCAGTTTAACATTGTTCCCCACAAATGGATAAGGGAACAATTGGGGGAGGGGAAGCTGATACTGGATCTGTACCATGGGGGAAACTTCAACCCAGAGCCTGATGCAGACAAGAGTGAATGAAACAGGGAGACTGATATGGACAGAGAGATACAGAGTGGATGAAACAGGGAGACTGATATGGACAGAGAGATACAGAGTGGATGAAACAGTGTGCTTTGGCAAAGTGGGTGGGGTTATATCCTTCCTGTTTGGCCCTGTCCGGGGGTGTCCTCGGATGGGGCCACAGTGTCTCCTGACCCCTCCTGTCTCAGCCTCCAGTATTTATGCTGCAGTAGTTTATGTGTCGGGGGGCTAGGGTCAGTTTGTTTATCTGGAGTACTTCTCCTGTCCTATTCGGTGTCCTGTGTAAATCTAAGTGTGCTCTCTAATTCTCTCCTTCTCTCTTTCTTTCTTCTCTCGGAGGACCTGAGCCCTAGAACCATGCCCCAGGACTACCTGACATGATGACTCCTTGCTGTCCCCAGTCCACCTGGCCATGCTGCTGCTCCAGTTTCAACTGGCCTGGGCCCTAGGACCATGTCCCAGGACTACCTGACATGAGGACTCCTTGCTGTCCCCAGTCCACCTGGCCATGCTCCTGCTCCAGTTTCAACTGTTCTGCCTTACTATTATTCAACCATGCTGGTCATTTATGAACATTTGAACATCTTGGCCACGTTCTGTTATAATCTCCACCTGGCACAGCCAGAAGAGGACTGGCCACCCCACATATGCTCTCTAATTCTCTCTTCTCTCTTTCTTTCTCTCTCTCGGAGGACCTGAGCCCTAGGACCGTGCCCCAGGACTACCTGACATGATGGCTCCTTGCTGTCCCCAGTCCATCTGACTGTGCTGCTGCTCCAGTTTCAACTGTTCTGCCTTATTATTATTTGACCATGCTGGTCATTTATGAACATTTGAACATCTTGGTCATGTTCTGTTATAATCTCTACCCGGCACAGCCAGAAGAGGACTGGCCACCCCACATAGCCCGGTTCCTCTCTAGGTTTCTTCCTAGGTTTTGGCCTTTCTAGGGAGTTTTTCCTAGCCACCGTGCTTTTACACCTGCATTGTTTGCTGTTTGGGGTTTTAGGCTGGGTTTCTGTACAGCACTTTGAGATATCAGCTGATGTACGAAGGGCTATATAAATAAATTTGATTTGATTTGATTTGAACAGGGAGACAGATATGGACAGAGAGATGTAGAGTGGATGAATCAGAGAGACAGATATGGAAATGGACATGATTGTGTTTCTAGGGTAGAGGACCGGGTGGTAGTCGGGTAGTGAGGTGCAGGGTAGAGGACCGGGTGGTAGTCGGGTAGTGAGGTGCAGGGTAGAGGACCGGGTGGTAGTCGGGTAGTGAGGTGCAGGGTAAAGTACCGGGTGGTAGCTGGGTAGTGAGGTGCAGGGTAGAGTACCGGGTGGTAGCCGGGTAGTGATAGTCTCTAAGGTGCAGGGTAAAGTACCGGGTGGTAGCTGGGTAGTGAGGTGCAGGGTAGAGTACCAGTGGTAGCTGGGTAGTGAGGTGCAGGGTAGAGTACCAGTGGTAGCTGGGTAGTGAGGTGCAGGGTAGAGTACCAGTGGTAGCTGGGTAGTGAGGTGCAGGGTAGAGTACCAGTGGTAGCTGGGTAGTGAGGTGCAGGGTAGAGTACCAGTGGTAGCTGGGTAGTGAGGTGCAGGGTATAGTACCAGTGGTAGCTGGGTAGTGAGGTGCAGGGTAGAGTACCAGTGGTAGCTGGGTAGTGAGGTGCAGGGTAGAGTACCAGTGGTAGCTGGGTAGTGAGGTGCAGGGTAGAGTACCAGTGGTAGCTGGGTAGTGAGGTGCAGGGTATAGTACCAGTGGTAGCTGGGTAGTGAGGTGCAGGGTATAGTACCGGGTGGTAGCCGGGTAGTGATAGTCTCTAAGGTGCAGGGTAGAGTACCAGTGGTAGCTGGGTAGTGAGGTGCAGGGTATAGTACCGGGTGGTAGCCGAGTAGTGAGGTGCTGTGCTTCACTGAGAAGAATGCTGCTAGCTTGCACCTAACGCCTACACACACACACGCATGAATGCACGAACACACACACACACACAGAAAGATTAAAACACAAAAGGATAATGATGGTGTCTTTCCGACAGCAGATCAATCACATGACATGGTCACATGACGTGGTCACATGACGTGGTCTGTCTGTCAAACTGTAGTAGAAAGATCAAGCTAAAATAACTACATCTTATCCAGCCACACACACACACACACACACACACACACACACACACACACACACACACACACACACACACACACACACACACACACACACACACACACACACACACACACACACACACACACACACACACACACACACAGAGACACACAAAGACACACAGAGACACACATACACAGAGAGACACACACACACACACACACACACACACACACACACACACACACACACACACACACACACACACACACACACACACACACACACACACACACACACACACACACACACACACACACACACACACACACACACACACACACACACACACACACACACACACACACACACACAGGACATCCACTGTCCAGCCAGAGATGAACACAAACTGTGTAGGTGAAGTTACAGATCTAGTTTTTCTAGTTTGTCCCCTTCCCCTATGCTCTCTCTCTCACACTGGGAGCAACACACACACACACACTTAATGAGTCACCCGTGGTGTGTGAGGTCTATGCCCTGTTGTATAATGTGTGAGGTCTATGCCCTGTTGTATAATGTGTGTGAGGTCTATGCCCTGTTGTATAATGTGTGTGAGGTCTATGCCCTGTTGTATAATGTGTGTGAGGTCTATGCCCTGTTGTATAATGTGTGTGAGGTCTATGCCCTGTTGTATAATGTGTGTGAGGTCTATGCCCTGTTGTATAATGTGTGTGTCACAGCTGTGTATGACGCTGCTCCATCTGTTCCTTTGTTTGGCTGTAGAATCTCTCTAGTATCAGCTCTTCAGTTAAACACACTGCTATGTTTGTCCAATATCAAATACACCTTCTAGAAGTGTTTGGCCTAAGTCCACTCCTAAGTCCACTCCTAAGACCACTCCTAAGACCACCCCTAAGTCACTCCTAAGTCTACTCCTAACACCACCCCTAAGTCACTCCTAAGTCCACTCCTAACACCACCCCTAAGTCCACTCCTAAGACCACTCCTAAGTTCACCCCTAAGACCACCCCTAATTCACTCCTAAGTCCACTCCTAAGACCACCCCTAAGTCCACCCCTAATTCACTCCTAAGTCCACTCCTAAGACCACCCCTAAGTCCACCCCTAAGACCACCCCTAAGTCACTCCTAAGTCCACTCCTAACACCACCCCTAAGTCACTCCTAAGTCCACTCCTAACACCACCCCTAAGTCCACCCCTAAGACCACCCCTAATTCACTCCTAAGTCCACTCCTAAGACCACCCCTAAGTCCACTCCTAAGCCACTCCTAAGTCCACTCCTAAATCCACTACTAAGACCACTACTAAGACCACTACTAAGTCCACTACCAAGACCACTACCAAGTCCTCTACTAAGTCCACTCCTAAGTCCTCTCCTAAGTCCACTCCTAAGTCCTCTCCTAAGTCCACTACTAAGACCACTACTAAGTCCACTACCAAGACCACTACCAAGTCCTCTACTAAGTCCACTCCTAAGTCCTCTCCTAAGTCCACTCCTAAGTCCACTCCTAAGTCCACTCCTAAGTCCACTCCTAAGTCCTCTCCTAAGTCCACTCCTAAGTCCACTCCTAACACCACCCCTAAGTCCACTCCTAAGCCACTCCTAAGTCCACTCCTAACACCACCCCTAAGTCCACTCCTAAGCCACTCCTAAGTCCACTCCTAACACCACCCCTAAGTCCACTCCTAAGCCACTCCTAATCCACTCCTAAGTCCACTCCTAACACCACCCCTAACCATCAGTGAACAGTAGTTCTATATAACCATCAGTGAACAGTAGTTCTATATAACTATCAGTGAACAGTAGTTCTATATAACCATCAGTGAACAGTGAACAGTAGTTCTATATAACCATCAGTGAACAGTAGTTCTATATAACCATCAGTGAACAGTAGTTCTATATAACCATCAGTGAACAGTAGTTCTATATAACCATCAGTGAACAGTAGTTCTATATAACCATCAGTGAACAGTAGTTCTATATAACCATCAGTGAACAGTAGTTCTATATAACCATCAGTGAACAGTAGTTCTATATAACTATCAGTGAACAGTAGTTCTATATAACCATAGTTCTATATAACCATCAGTGAACAGTAGTTCTATATAACTATCAGTGAACAGTAGTTCTATATAACCATCAGTGAACAGTAGTTCTATATAACCATCAACAGTAGTTCTATATAACCATCAGTGAACAGTAGTTCTATATAACCATCAGTGAACAGTAGTTCTATATAACCATCAGTGAACAGTAGTTCTATATAACTATCAGTGAACAGTAGTTCTATATAACTATCAGTGAACAGTAGTTCTATATAACTATCAGTGAACAGTAGTTCTATATAACTATCAGTGAACAGTAGTTCTATATAACCATCAGTGAACAGTAGTTCTATATAACCATCAGTGAACAGTAGTTCTATATAACCATCAGTGAACAGTAGTTCTATATAACCATCAGTGAACAGTAGTTCTATATAACCATCGGTGAACAGTAGTTCTATATAACCATCGGCGCCTGCTCAGAGATATTACATTAGTTGTGTGCCAGGTGTGGATAAACAGGTGTTCCTTAGGGCCGACCAAACAGTAGTATTCTACCTGACCAACTAACGAGACTCATGTTATTCACAGAGGTAGAACCATAGCACTGCCACCTGGGATGTTACCTGTTACCAGAGAAACAGACCTCCTCAACAACACAATACTGATGATGTAACATAGACTATAATAACATAGACTGTAATAACAGACTGTAATAACAGACCTCCTCAACAACACAATACTACTGATGTAACATAGACTATAATAACATAGACTGTAATAACAGACTGTCATAACAGACCTCCTCACCAACACAATACTACTGATGTAACATAGACTATAATAACATAGACTATAATAACATAGACTATAATAACATAGGCTATAATAACATAGACTGTAATAACAGACCTCCTCACCAACACAATACTACTGATGTAACATAGACTATAATAACATAGACTATAATAACATAGACTATAATAACATAGACTGTAATAACATAGACTACAATAACATAGACTATAATAACATAGACTGTAATAACATAGACTATAATAACATAGACTGTAATAACATAGACTACAATAACATAGACTATAATAACATAGACTGTAATAACATAGACTATAATAACATAGACTATAATAACATAGACTGTCATAACAGACCTCCTCACCAACACAATACTACTGATATAACATAGACTATAATAACATAGACTGTAATAACATAGACTGTAATAACATCCTGTCATAACAGACCTCCTCAACAACACAATACTGCTGATGTAACATAGACTATAATAACAGACTGTAATAACATAGACTATAATAACATATACTATAATAACATAGACTATAATAACATAGACTGTAATAACATAGACTATAATAACATAGACTATAATAACATCGACTGTAATAACATAGACTGTAATAACAGACTATAATAACATAGACTATAATAACATAGACTATAATAACATAGACTATAATAACATAGACTATAATAACATAGACTATAATAACATAGACTGTAATAGCATAGACTATAATAACATAGACTGTAATAACAGACTGTCATAACAGACCTCCTCAACAACACAATACTACTGATGTAACATAGACTATAATAACATAGACTATAATAACATAGACTATAATAACATAGACTGTAATAACATAGACTATAATAACATAGACTGTAATAACATAGACTGTAATAACAGACTATAATAACATAGACTATAATAACATAGACTGTAATAACATAGACTATAATAACATAGACTGTAATAGCATAGACTATAATAACATAGACTGTAATAACAGACTGTCATAACAGACCTCCTCACCAACACAATACTGCTGATGTAACATAGACCATAATAACATAGACTGTAATAACATAGACTATAATAACAGACCTCCTCAACAACACAATACTGCTGATGTAACATAGACCATAATAACATAGACTGTAATAACATAGACTATAATAACATAGACTGTAATAAAAGACCTCAACAACACAATACTGCTGATGTAACATAGACCATAATAACATAGACTGTAATAACATAGACCATAATAACATAGACTGTAATAACATAGACTATAATAACAGACCTCCTCAACAACACAATACTGCTGACTGGTAACAGACCTGTTACAAAACTGATGTAAACAATTTAATTAAAAAAATACTTTATGTATATATATATATATGAAATAACTTTATTCTTCCTACTTCATAAGTGTATGTTGCTTTGTAGCTAAAACGCGACACCGTTCACCTGTCACAAACAAACAACAAACAAAAACGACTTACACACTCAGTCAAACAACAACCCCTGAATTCAGTCTCAGTCTAATAACAGGGGTATGTAACCTGTAAGTAGTCATTATACCAACCTCCACACTCAGTCAAACAACAACCCCTGAATTCAGTCTCAGTCTAATAACAGGGGTATGTAACCTGTAAGTAGTCATTATACCAACCTCCACACTCAGTCAAACAACAACCTCTGAATTCAGTCTCAGTCTAATAACAGGGGTATGTAACCTGTAAGTAGTCATTATACCAACCTCCACACTCAGTCAAACAACAACCTCTGAATTCAGTCTCAGTCTAATAACAGGGGTATGTAACCTGTAAGTAGTCATTATACCAACCTCCACACTCAGTCAAACAACAACCTCTGAATTCAGTCTCAGTCTAATAACAGGGGTATGTAACCTGTAAGTAGTCATTATACCAACCTCCACACTCAGTCAAACAACAACCTCTGGAATCAGTCAAACAACAACCTCTGAATTCAGTCTCAGTCTAATAACAGGGGTATGTAACCTGTAAGTAGTCATTATATCAACCTCCACACTCAGTCAAACAACAACCCCTGAATTCAGTCTAATAACAGGGGTATGTAACCTGTAAGTAGTCATTATATCAACCTCCACACTCTCTCCGCTCCAACTCGGTTTTTTATACGCAAAGGCTTTTATAATGAAGGTAGAAATCAAAGCTTTAAAATAAAAGAAATCAATGCTTTAAAATAAAATAAATCAAAGCTTTACCTGATGAAGGTGTCAGTCGGTCAGGTCGGCAGGTGTGTAAGTGTTGGGTTGCTTCCTCCGTCTGTCTCT
>NW_025746988.1:10000-37500 GCF_021184085.1 Oncorhynchus gorbuscha
ATGGTATTGGTGATATCAGTGTTTGTGGTGATGATGGTAAATGGTATTGGTGATATCAGTGTTTGTGGTGATGATGGTAAATGGTATTGGTGATGATGGTAAATGGTATTGGTGATGATGGTAAATGGTATTGGTGATGATGGTAAATGGTATTGGTGATATCAGTGTTTGTGGTGATGATGGTAAATGGTATTGGTGATGATGGTAAATGGTATTGGTGATATCAGTGTTTGTGGTGATGATGGTAAATGGTATTGGTGATGATGGTAAATGGTATTGGTGATGATGGTAAATGGTATTGGTGATGATGGTAAATGGTATTGGTGATATCAGTGTTTGTGGTGATGATGGTAAATGGTATTGGTGATGATGGTAAATGGTATTGGTGATATCAGTGTTTGTGGTGATGATGGTAAATGGTATTGGTGATGATGGTAAATGGTATTGGTGATGATGGTAAATGGTATTGGTTATATCAGTGTTTGTGGTGATGATGGTAAATGGTATTGGTGATATCAGTGTTTGTGGTGATGATGGTAAATGGTATTGGTTATATCAGTGTTTGTGGTGATGATGGTAAATGGTATTGGTTATATCAGTGTTTGTGGTGATGATGGTAAATGGTATTGGTGATATCAGTGTTTGTGGTGATGATGGTAAATGGTATTGGTGATGATGGTAAATGGTATTGGTTATATCAGTGTTTGTGGTGATGATGGTAAATGGTATTGGTGATGATGGTAAATGGTATTGGTGATGATGGTAAATGGTATTGGTGATATCAGTGTTTGTGGTGATGATGGTAAATGGTATTGGTGATGATGGTAAATGGTATTGGTTATATCAGTGTTTGTGGTGATGATGGTAAATGGTATTGGTTATATCAGTGTTTGTGGTGATGATGGTAAATGGTATTGGTGATGATGGTAAATGGTATTGGTTATATCAGTGTTTGTGGTGATGATGGTAAATGGTATTGGTGATGATGGTAAATGGTATTGGTGATATCAGTGTTTGTGGTGATGATGGTAAATGGTATTGGTGATGATGGTAAATGGTATTGGTTATATCAGTGTTTGTGGTGATGATGGTAAATGGTATTGGTGATGATGGTAAATGGTATTGGTTATATCAGTGTTTGTGGTGATGATGGTAAATGGTATTGGTGATATCATGATGATAAAGATCAACAAATCCAATAGAAATGTCCCAGGGAGATCAAGTTGGATCTGGATGGGAAAATTCCTCTCATACTTCCTCTATGCTTCAAATGATGAATCAAGACAAACCAGTTCAAGTTGATTGTGTGGTAATATAATACCAGTCTTTCCTCTATAGGCGTAGATGTATAGATGTCTGCTCACTACCATTGCACTTGTTTACACTGAGCTGCACTGGGGTCAGAGAGCCATCGTGGTTACATCAAGACACTGAGCTGCACTGGGGTCAGAGTCGTCATGGTTACATCAAGACACTGAGCTGCACTGGGGTCAGAGTCGTCATGGTTACATCAAGACACTGAGCTGCACTGGGGTCAGAGAGCCATCGTGGTTACATCAAGACACTGAGCTGCACTGGGGTCAGAGAGCCATCGTGGTTACATCAAGACACTGAGCTGCACTGGGGTCAGAGAGTCGTCATGGTTACATCAAGACACTGAGCTGCACTGGGGTCAGAGAGCCATCGTGGTTACATCAAGACACTGAGCTGCACTGGGGTCAGAGAGTCGTCATGGTTACATCAAGACACTGAGCTGCACTGGGGTTAGAGAGTCGTCATGGTTACATCAAGACACTGAGCTGCACTGGGAGCCAGCGCGAGATATAGGTCTGAAAACGTACCTCAACGCAGGGATGGGATGTGCCACTTGTACTCCAAATTTTACCTGTCCACACTGCGCCCATCGAGAAGATTGAAGTACTGCTATTTTTCCCCTTTTACATCCTGCTAGCTGAGCTGCCGCCACAGCAGCCATTTTGGAATGACAACGTCAACGAAGGCTGCTGTGGTTCCTGCTAGCTAGCATGAGCACAACAAGAGCAGTTTTCTGGGAAAACTGGCAGTATTTCAATCTTCTCGATGGAGCAGTGTTGATAAAGGTACAATGTGGAGTACAGTGGCATATCCCACCCTGCATTGAGGTTTGTTTTCTGCCCCATATTTTGTTTTCTGCGCCACAGTGTCTTATTGCAGAGATGATTGCATTCCGGCTCCAGCGCAGTGTAAACAAGTGTGAAGGTTGGGCCGGTGTCTTCTGGCAAGGTGAATACTGAATATACACCCATTGGAGACAGCAACATTGCCTCTGCATGGCTTCCTCTCTGTCCCCTGGCAAGGAATGTTACAGATGAGTGAATTTTCTAGGAAACCGGTGGAGGTGCGGCGTCATACCTGCAACCAATCAGAGCACACAAAAAACATTTATTTAAACGGACCAATAGAAAAGCATACATTTCACATGACTACCTTAGTTACTCTTAATAAGGGTGCCTTCAGCCTGTTTACAACAGTCGTCAATCAACTATGTAACAATTATAATTGTTCACACCCACAGCGAACCTCTCGGGGTAAGATGTTCTAGTGATGGGAAACCGGGGCTTTCTGAAGCCATCGGGGCTTTCACCAAATTGTGCCGTATGATTGTTCATTACACTGAGCTTTAACACAATCCACATTAGTGACATCTGCTGGTCATCAATGAAAAGCAGTGTTTGGTGTTTATGTACGTGTTTTTCCCCACTATTCATCACATCTCCCACAACGCAGAGTTCAGTCGCGAGTCTTCGTAGGCAACGATAGTCAGTTACCACATTGCAGGTTCGCACTTTCCATCCTGTTTCCCTTTTTTTGCGGTCAAAAACTGAATCGAAGCCATTATCTAAGATGCTTTAGACATAAGCTTATACTATTGTCAATAATGCGAACTGTTTAAACAACAAAGTGCAGAAAGTGTTGCGTCATAAAACGATTTTCTAAATAATATTAATTCGGTCCGGATTCGGATTCTGATTCGGATTCTGATTCGGCCACTCTTTGTGTTCTGGGTATCAATAGTTCCATCATTAAGGTTTTCACACTGCGCTTTTTTTTTAATCGGTGGGCGGACTTTTATTTTGAACAGAGCAAACCAGGAAGTGGTGTGATGACGTCACGTGATTAACATGTGTCGAGAGCCGGGGGGGGGTACGGTTTTAACCGTCAACTTCAGACACGATTAAACGTCAACAACTCGAATCGATCCTAAACAGCAAACATCGGTAGAATGAATTTGTAAGAGCAATTTTCCCCCTCGCACAAAGACGCTCCTCTCCATGTGGTGCTAAACGTTTCCGCGTTCAATAGCTAACTAGCTGTCTGTAGCGAGTGGAACACATGGATCACTTTGTTTTGTAACTTCGGTAGTTAGCTAATTATTATCATGCTCCTGTCATCGTTTATACATTTCAGCACAGCGTCCAGATGCCTTCCAATAAAAACGTGTACGCGGTGTTGCCAATACAGTGCAGGAAGGAGCGTCCGTAGAGTCGATACCCCAGTGTTGTTGAAGAACGCATTGACTTTCAACCGCAGTGGTGGACACGGCGGAAAGCAACAACACATTGGGTTGAAGAGCTCGCAGAAGAGATGCTTTTCATCTGAATGTGACGAGGTTGGTCATCAGCATGAACATGGTGATGTGAGAGTGAGGTTCGCTCCGAGTCCAACAGGTAAAATAATGCAGCGAATTTGTTTGGGGAGAGGGGGGGTGTAGACTGATTGGGATTTGAACCCAGGAAAGGCTGTTGATGGCTAAACAATCGGATGAATAATCAGGTGTGTTAGTGCTGGGTTAAAGGCGGCACAGTGCATATAGCTCTACAACCCTTGGGTTGGTTTTGAGCCGTGGCTAAAGGACTACAGGGATTAGGGACGCAGATATAACCTGTACCTGCTATAACACTACTGTGACAGTGATGCCACCTAGCGGGACTGTGACAGTGATGCCACCTAGAGGGACTGTGACAGTGATGCCACCTAGAGGGACTGTGACAGTGATGCCACCTAGAGGGACTGTGACAGTGATGCCACCTAGCGGGACTGTGACAGTGATGCCACCTAGCGGGACTGTGACAGTGATGCCACCTAGCGGGACTGTGACAGTGATGCCACCTAGCGGGACTGTGACAGTGATGCCACCTAGCGGGACTGTGACAGTGATGCCACCTAGAGGGACTGTGACAGTGATGCCACCTAGCGGGACTGTGACAGTGATGCCACCTAGCGGGACTGTGACAGTGATGCCACCTAGAGGGACTGTGACAGTGATGCCACCTAGCGGGACTGTGACAGTGATGCCACCTAGCGGGACTGTGACAGTGATGCCACCTAGCGGGACTGTGACAGTGATGCCACAGTGATGCCACACTGCAATTAACCTCTAGGTTTCCTACACCTGGGGGGCTGCGTACAGCTCTCTACAACTATAATTAACCTCTAGGTTTCCTACACCTGGGGGGCTGCGTACAGCTCTCTACAACTATAATTAACCTCTAGGTTTCCTACACCTGGGGGGCTGCGTACAGCAGCTCTCTACAACTATAATTAACCTCTAGGTTTCCTACACCTGGGGGCTGCGTACAGCTCTCTACAACTATAATTAACCTCTCTCTAGGTTTCGTACACCTGGGGGGCTGCGTACAGCTCTCTACAACTATAATTAACCCGTGTAACTCTAGGTTTCCTACACCTGGGGGCTGCGTACAGCTCTCTACAACTATAATTAACCCGTGTCTCTCTAGGTTTCCTACACCTGGGGGGCTGCTGCGTACAGCTCTCTACAACTATAATTAACCCGTGTCTCTCTAGGTTTCCTACACCTGGGGGCTGCGTACAGCTCTCTACAACTATAATTAACCCGTGTCTCTCTAGGTTTCCTACACCTGGGGGGCTGCGTACAGCTCTCTACAACTATAATTAACCCGTGTCTCTCTAGGTTTCCTACACCTGGGGGGCTGCGTACAGCTCTCTACAACTATAATTAACCCGTGTCTCTCTAGGTTTCCTACACCTGGGGGGCTGCGTACAGCTCTCTACAACTATAATTAACCCGTGTCTCTCTAGGTTTCCTACACCTGGGGGCTGCGTTTCCTACAGCTCTCTCTCTACAACTATAATTAACCCGTGTCTCTCTAGGTTTCCTACACCTGGGGGGTCTGCTAGGTTTCCTACACCTGGGGGGTACAGCTCTCTACAACTATAATTAACCCGTGTCTCTAGGTTTCCTACACCTGGGGGGCTGCGTACAGCTCTCTACAACTATAATTAACCCGTGTCTCTCTAGGTTTCCTACACCTGGGGGGCTGCGTACAGCTCTCTACAACTATAATTAACCCGTGTCTCTCTAGGTTTCCTACACCTGGGGGCTGCGTTTCCTACAGCTCTCTACAACTATAATTAACCCGTGTCTCTCTAGGTTTCCTACACCTGGGGGGCTGCGTACAGCTCTCTACAACTATAATTAACCCGTGTCTCTCTAGGTTTCCTACACCTGGGGGGCTGCGTACAGCTCTCTACAACTATAATTAACCCGTGTCTCTCTAGGTTTCCTACACCTGGGGGCTGCTGCGTACAGCTCTCTACAACTATAATTAACCCATGTCTCTCTAGGTTTCCTACACCTGGGGGGGCTGCGTACAGCTCTCTACAACTATAATTAACCCGTGTCTCTCTAGGTTTCCTACACCTGGGGGCTGCGTACAGCTCTCTACAACTATATCTAACGCTAAGAAGTATGGAGGAAGTTTCATCTTACGTATGGAAGATACAGACCAGGTTTCAGACCTGGTGCTGGGAGCTGCTGAGTCTATAGAATATGTTGGTTTCCTACACCTGGGCTGGTAGGACAGACTATAATTAACACACACCTACACCTGGGGGGGCTGCGTACACTCTCTACACCTATAATTAACCCGTGTCTCTCTACCTACACCTGGGGCTGCGTACAGCTCTCTAAACTATAGACCAGGTTTCAGACTGGTGCAGGGAGCTCTCTGAGTATAATTAACCCGTGTCTCTCTGGTTTCCTACACCTGGGGGGCTGGTAGGCTCTCTAGACTATAATTAACCCGTGTCCTACACACACCTGGGGGCTGCGTACAGCTCTCTACAACTATAATTAGACCAGAGCAGACTGGTTTCCTAGGGGGGCTGAGTCTATATAGGATATGTTGGTTTCCTAGTGGGCTGGTAGGACAACTATAATTAACACGTGTCACCTACACAGGGTGCACACTACACCTGGGGGACACACACACACCTAAACACAATTACCAGAGCAGACTAAACACAGGTTTCAGGGGAGTGGCTGAGTGTAGAGTTCATGCTGGGGGGTCTGGTAGGACAGACTGGTGCAGGGAGTGGCTGAGTGTAGAGTTCATGCTGGGGTGGTCTGGTAGGACAGACTGGTGCAGGGAGTGGCTGAGTGTAGAATTCATGCTGGGGTGGTCTGGGAAGATAGGACAGACTGGTGCAGGGAGTGGCTGAGTGTAGAGTTCATGCTGGGGTGGTCTGGTAGGACAGACTGGTGCAGGGAGTGGCTGAGTGTAGAGTTCATGCTGGGGTGGTCTGGTAGGACAGACTGGTGCAGGGAGTGGCTGAGTGTAGAGTTCATGCTGGGGTGGTCTGGTAGGACAGACTGGTGCAGGGAGTGGCTGAGTCTATAGAGTTCATGCTGGGGGGGTCTGGTAGGAACAGAGACATATTTAGATATTAAGGAGTTTGGCCAACTTTTACAACAGACGTTAGAACCCGTGAGCGTTCCAACACATTCCAAGTATTTGGAATCTAATTCAGATTCTAGACATTCAGTTCCACAGCATTGTTTACATTCTAGAACACGCTGTGGACTCCGACCAGACATAATTGCATTTTTGCCCATGTAATAATGGGGGCTAACGTGGATACCGTCCGTCTCCATCCTACCCTCCCCAGGTATCCCCCCAGACGAGGGTCCCCGTGGAGGAGGCCAGTACGGTCCCTACCTCCAGTCCCAGAGGCTGTCCCTGTACAGCCAGGCTGCTGACTCCCTGGTCCAGACAGGGAAGGCCTACCACTGCTTCTGCAGCCAGCAGAGACTAGAATTACTGAAGAGAGAGGCCCTACGCAGTGGACAGACACCGCGGTGATTTGACTACACACACACACACACACACACACACACACACACACACACACACACACACACACACACACACACACACACACACACACACATACTTTTTATTTATTTGATTGAACTTTTATTTAACTAGGCAAGTGCGGCCCCGCCCTATGGAACTCCCAATCACGGCCGGGTTGTGATACAGCCTGGAATCGAACCAGGGTCTGTAGTGACGCCTCTAGCACTGAGATGCATGGCCTTCGACCCGCTGTGCCTCCTCGGGGGCCCCAATAACATGGATGAGCCAGCTACCTGACTATCTATTGTCTGTCTAATAACATGTTTAAATAGACAAATACTCACTCACACGTTACTGAACATTCCTCTACTGCAGGTATGACAACAGGTGCAGACACCTCCGCCCAGACCAGCTAGAAGAGAAGCTGGATCAGAAGGTCCCCATGTGATCAGGTTCCGTCTGGAGTCTGGAGTAGAACCCTTCAACGACCTGGTCTTTGGCTGGAACCGTCATGAGGTGGCCCAGGTAAACCTGCAGATATGTGAGATAGATAAACACAAGCTGTACCGGCAAGCAGTGTGACATTTTTAAATGTTTTTACATTTCCGACGCCCCGGCAACAAGTAACCTCAGATTTGCAAGTGCTTTTCTTATTTCAAAACACATATAATTGAAAGTCCGCCTCCCATCCCAAGTTAAAGGAGACCTCGTATTAATCTGATGGTTCCCCACCTGGAAAATGTAGTAGATGGATAGAGAACATCTACCCCTTCCTCTTCCCAAAGGGATATTCAATCTGCTTTTTAATTTTTGTTTTACCCATCTACCAATAGGGGCCCTTCTTTGCAAGGCATTGGAAAACCTCCCTGGTCTTTGGTTGAATCTGTGTTTTGAAATTCACTGAAATACAGATAATTGTAGGTGTGGGGAACAGAGATGAGGTAGTCATTCAAAAATCATGTTAAACACTATTATTGAACACAGAATGAGTCCATGCAAATTATTATGTGACTTGTTAAGCACATTTTTACTCCTGAACTGATTTAGACTTGTCGTAACAAAGGGGTTGAACACTTAACTGACTCAAGACATTTCAGCTTTTCATAAAAATAAACAAAATTGTTAAAAAAAAATTAGAATAACAGAATTCCACTTTGACATTATGGGATGTTGTGTGTTGGCCAGTGACGGACATAAATATCCATTTTAATTTTGAATTCAGGCTGTAACACAACAAAATGTGGGGAAAAAGTCAAGAGTGTGAATAGTTTCTGCTCCAGGTTGAAGGAGACCCTGTCGTGTTGAAAGCTGATGGTTTCCCCACCTATCACCTGGCTAACGTAGTAGATGACCACCTGATGAAGGTCAGCCACGTCCTGAGAGGATCAGAGTGGCTCATCTCTACCTCCAAACACCTGCTGCTCTACAGGTACACACACACACACCTGCTGCTCTACAGGTACACACACACACCTGCTGCTCTACAGGTACACACACACACACACACACCTGCTGCTGTACAGGTACACACACACACCTGCTGCTGTACAGGTACACACACACACACACACACACACACACACACACACACACACACCTGGCTAACATAGTAGACGACCACCTGCTGCTGTACAGGTACACACACACACACACACACACACACACACACACACACACACACACACACACACACACACACACACACACACACACACACACACACACACACACACACACACACACACCTGGCTAACATAGTAGATGACCACCTGCTGCTGTACAGGCACACACACACACACACACACCTGGCTAACATAGTAGACGACCACCTGCTGCTGTACAGGTACACACACACACACACACACACACACACACACACACACACACACACACACACACACACACACACACACACACACACACACACACACACACACACACCTGGCTAACATAGTAGACGACCACCTGCCTCTGTACAGGTACACACACACCTGGCTAACATAGTAGACGACCACCTGCCTCTGTACAGGTACACACACACACACACACCTGGCTAACATAGTAGACGACCACCTGCCTCTGTACAGGTACACACACACCTGGCTAACATAGTAGACGACCACCTGCCTCTGTACAGGTACACACACACACACACACCTGGCTAACATAGTAGACGACCACCTGCCTCTGTACAGGTACACACACACACACACACACACACACACACACACACACACACACACACACACACACACACACACACCTGGCTAACATAGTAGACGACCACCTGCCTCTGTACAGGTACACACACACACACACACACACACACCTGGCTAACATAGTAGACGACCACCTGCCTCTGTACAGGTACACACACACACACACACACCTGGCTAACATAGTAGACGACCACCTGCCTCTGTACAGGTACACACACACACACACACACACACACACACACACACACACACACACACACACACACACACACACACACACACACACACCTGGCTAACATAGTAGACGACCACCTGCCTCTGTACAGGTACACACACACACACACACACCTGGCTAACATAGTAGACGACCACCTGCCTCTGTACAGGTACACACACACACACACACACACACACCTGGCTAACATAGTAGACGACCACCTGCCTCTGTACAGGTACACACACACACACACACACACACACACACACACACACACACACACACACACACACACACACCTGGCTAACATAGTAGACGACCACCTGCCTCTGTACAGGTACACACACACACACACACACACACCTGGCTAACATAGTAGACGACCACCTGCCTCTGTACAGGTACACACACACACACACACACACACACCTGGCTAACATAGTAGACGACCACCTGCCTCTGTACAGGTACACACACACACACACACACACCACACACACACACACACACACACACACACACACACACACACACACACACACACACCTGGCTAACATAGTAGACGACCACCTGCCTCTGTACAGGTACACACACACACACACACACCTGGCTAACATAGTAGATGACCACCTGCTGCTGTACAGGCACACACACACACACACACACACACACACCTGGCTAACATAGTAGACGACCACCTGCTGCTGTACAGGTACACACACACACACACACACACACACACACACACACACACACACACACACACACACACACACACACACACACACACACACACACACACACACACACACCTGGCTAACATAGTAGACGACCACCTGCCTCTGTACAGGTACACACACACCTGGCTAACATAGTAGACGACCACCTGCCCCTGTACAGGTACACACACACACACACACCTGGCTAACATAGTAGACGACCACCTGCCTCTGTACAGGTACACACACACCTGGCTAACATAGTAGACGACCACCTGCCTCTGTACAGGTACACACACACACACACACCTGGCTAACATAGTAGACGACCACCTGCCTCTGTACAGGTACACACACACACACACACACACACACACACACACACACACACACACACACCTGGCTAACATAGTAGACGACCACCTGCCTCTGTACAGGTACACACACACACACACACACACACCTGGCTAACATAGTAGACGACCACCTGCCTCTGTACAGGTACACACACACACACACACACACACCTGGCTAACATAGTAGACGACCACCTGCCTCTGTACAGGTACACACACACACACACACACCTGGCTAACATAGTAGACGACCACCTGCCTCTGTACAGGTACACACACACACACACACACACACACACACACACACACACACACACACACACACACACACACACACACACACACACACACACACACACACACACACACCTGGCTAACATAGTAGACGACCACCTGCCTCTGTACAGGTACACACACACACACACACACCTGGCTAACATAGTAGACGACCACCTGCCTCTGTACAGGTACACACACACACACACCTGGCTAACATAGTAGACGACCACCTGCCTCTGTACAGGTACACACACACACACACCTGGCTAACATAGTAGACGACCACCTGCCTCTGTACAGGTACACACACACACACACACACACACCTGGCTAACATAGTAGACGACCACCTGCCTCTGTACAGGTACACACACACACACACACACACACACACACACCTGGCTAACATGGTAGACGACCACCTGCCTCTGTACAGGTACACACACACACACACACACCTGGCTAACATAGTAGACGACCACCTGCCTCTGTACAGGTACACACACACACACACACACACACACACACACACACACACACACACACACACACACACACACACACACACACACACACACACACACACACACACACACACACACACACACACACACACACACACTGGCTAACATAGTAGACGACCACCTGCCTCTGTACAGGTACACACACACACACACACACACACACCTGGCTAACATAGTAGACGACCACCTGCCTCTGTACAGGTACACACACACACACACACACACCTGGCTAACATAGTAGACGACCACCTGCCTCTGTACAGGTACACACACACACACACACACACACACACACACACACACACACACACACACACACCTGGCTAACATAGTAGACGACCACCTGCCTCTGTACAGGTACACACACACACACACACACACCTGGCTAACATAGTAGACGACCACCTGCCTCTGTACAGGTACACACACACACACACACACACACACCTGGCTAACATAGTAGACGACCACCTGCCTCTGTACAGGTACACACACACACACACACACACACCTGGCTAACATAGTAGACGACCACCTGCCTCTGTACAGGTACACACACACACACACACACACCTGGCTAACATAGTAGACGACCACCTGCCTCTGTACAGGTACACACACACACACATTTGTAGAATACTAATATTCAGAATACATTTTATTCACTCTTTTCAAGATACGCAAGGACACGTACAGATACAGAGCAAAATAGAATAACATGGCAATTATGAGCATGAGAATATCAGAGGCAATGGACTAAAATGTAATGTACGAAGTACAAAACGGTGGGTTGCTTTGTGTTATGTTATTGTTGTTATTCCAGGGCTCTGGGCTGGAAGCCCCCTGGTTATGTTATTGTTGTTATTCCAGGGCTCTGGGCTGGAAGCCCCCTGGTTATGTTATTGTTGTTATTCCAGGGCTCTGGGCTGGGAGCCCCTGGTTATGTTATTGTTGTTATTCCAGGGCTCTGGGCTGGAAGCCCCCTGGTTATGTTATTGTTGTTATTCCAGGGCTCTGGGCTGGAAGCCCCCTGGTTATGTTATTGTTGTTATTCCAGGGCTCTGGGCTGGAAGCCCCCTGGTTATGTTATTGTTATTCCAGGGCTCTGGGCTGGAAGCCCCCTGGTTATGTTATTGTTGTTATTCCAGGGCTCTGGGCTGGAAGCCCCCTGGTTATGTTATTGTTGTTATTCCAGGGCTCTGGGCTGGAAGCCCCCTGGTTATGTTATTGTTGTTATTCCAGGGCTCTGGGCTGGAAGCCCCCTGGTTATGTTATTGTTGTTGTTTCTGGGCTGGGAGCGCCTGGTTATGATATTGTTGTTATTCCAGGGCTCTGGGCTGGAAGCCCCCTGGTTATGTTATTGTTGTTATTCCAGGGCTCTGGGCTGGAAGCCCCTGGTTATGATATTGTTGTTATTCCAGGGCTCTGGGCTGGAAGCCCCTGGTTATGTTATTGTTGTTGTTCCAGGGCTCTGGGCTGGAAGCCCCCTGGTTATGTTATTGTTGTTGTTCCAGGGCTCTGGGCTGGAAGCCCCCTGGTTATGTTATTGTTGTTGTTCCAGGGCTCTGGGCTGGAAGCCCCCTGGTTATGTTATTGTTGTTATTCCAGGGCTCTGGGCTGGAAGCCCCCTGGTTATGTTATTGTTGTTATTCCAGGGCTCTGGGCTGGAAGCCCCCTGGTTATGTTATTGTTGTTATTCCAGGGCTCTGGGCTGGAAGCCCCCTGGTTATGTTATTGTTGTTGTTTCTGGGCTGGAAGCCCCTGGTTATGTTATTGTTGTTGTTATTCCAGGGCTCTGGGCTGGGAGCCCCTGGTTATGTTATTGTTGTTATTCCAGGGCTCTGGGCTGGAAGCCCCCTGGTTATGTTATTGTTGTTATTCCAGGGCTCTGGGCTGGAAGCCCCCTGGTTATATTATTGTTGTTATTCCAGGGCTCTGGGCTGGAAGCCCCCTGGTTATGTTATTGTTGTTATTCCAGGGCTCTGGGCTGGAAGCCCCCTGGTTATGTTATTGTTGTTATTCCAGGGCTCTGGGCTGGAAGCCCCCGGTGTTCGGACACCTTCCTCTCCTCCTCAACAGAGATGGCAGTAAGCTCTCCAAGAGACAAGGAGATATCTACATACAGAGTTTCCAGAGGAGTGGGGCCCTACCTGAAGCACTACTGGATATCACCACACACTGTGGATCTGGCTTCAACAGTAAGAGAGGGGGGGGGGCAGGGGGATATCTTTATACAGAGAAGTAGTGCACTTTAGAGGGAATAGGGGTCAGATGTAGTGCACTCGAGGGAATAGGGGTCAGATGTAGTGGACTATAGAGGGAATAGGGGTCAGATGTAGTGCACTTTAGAGGGAATAGGGGTCAGATGTAGTGCACTCGAGGGAATAGGGGTCAGATGTAGTGCACTCGAGGGAATAGGAGTCAGATGTAGTGCACTTTAGAGGGAATAGGGGTCAGATGTAGTGCACTCGAGGGAATAGGGGTCAGATGTAGTGGACTATAGAGGGAATAGGAGTCAGAAGTAGTGGACTATAGAGGGAATAGGAGTCAGATGTAGTGGACTATAGAGGGAATAGGAGTCAGATGTAGTGGACTATAGAGGGAATAGGAGTCAGATGTAGTGGACTATAGAGGGAATAGGAGTCAGAAGTAGTGGACTATAGAGGGGTCAGGTGTAGAGGACTATAGAGGGAATAGGAGTCAGATGTAGAGGACTATAGAGGGAATAGGAGTCAGATGTAGTGGACTATAGAGGGAATAGGAGTCAGATGTAGTGGACTATAGAGGGAATAGGAGTCAGATGTAGTGGACTATAGAGGGAATAGGAGTCAGATGTAGTGGACTATACAGGGAATAGGAGTCAGATGTAGTGGACTATAGAGGGAATAGGGGTCAGAAGTAGTGGACTATATAGGGGTCAGATGTAGAGGACTATAGAGGGAATAGGAGTCAGATGTAGTGGACTATATAGGGGTCAGATGTAGAGGACTATAGAGGGAATAGGAGTCAGATGTAGTGGACTATATAGGGGTCAGATGTAGAGGACTATAGAGGGAATAGGAGTCAGGTGTAGTGGACTATAGAGGGAATAGGAGTCAGATGTAGTGGACTATAGAGGGAATAGGAGTCAGATGTAGTGGACTATATAGGGGTCAGATGTAGTGGACTATAGAGGGAATAGGAGTCAGATGTAGTGGACTATATAGGGGTCAGATGTAGAGGACTATAGAGGGAATAGGAGTCAGGTGTAGTGGACTATAGAGGGAATAGGAGTCAGGTGTAGTGGACTATAGAGGGAATAGGAGTCAGAAGTAGTTGACTATAGAGGGAATAGGAGTCAGAAGTAGTGGACTATAGAGGGAATAGGAGTCAGAAGTAGTGGACTATAGAGGGAATAGGGGTCAGAAGTAGTGGACTATAGAGGGAATAGGAGTCAGAAGTAGTGGACTATAGAGGGAATAGGAGTCAGAAGTAGTGGACTATAGAGGGAATAGGGGTCAGAAGTAGTGGACTATAGAGGGAATAGGAGTCAGATGTAGTGGACTATAGAGGGAATAGGAGTCAGATGTAGTGGACTATAGACGGAATAGGAGTCAGAAGTAGTGGACTATAGAGGGAATAGGGGTCAGAAGTAGTGGACTATAGAGGGAATAGGAGTCAGATGTAGTGGACTATAGAGGGAATAGGAGTCAGAAGTAGTGGACTATAGAGGGAATAGGGTCAGAAGTAGTGGACTATAGAGAAGTAGTGGACTATAGAGGGAATAGGGGTCAGAAGTAGTGGACTATAGAGGGAATAGGGGTCAGATGTAGTGGACTATAGAGGGAATAGGGGTCAGATGTAGTGGACTATAGAGGGAATAGGAGTCAGATGTAGTGGACTATAGAGGGAATAGGAGTCAGATGTAGTGGACTATAGAGGGAATAGGAGTCAGATGTAGTGGACTATAGAGGGAATAGGGGTCAGATGTAGTGGACTATAGAGGGAATAGGAGTCAGATGTAGTGGACTGTAGAGGGAATAGGAGTCAGATGTAGTGGACTATAGAGGGAATAGGAGTCAGATGTAGTGGACTATATAGGGGTCAGGTGTAGTGGACTATAGAGGGAATAGGAGTCAGAAGTAGTGGACTATAGAGGGAATAGGGGTCAGAAGTAGTGCACTATACAGGGAATAGGGGTCAGATGTAGTGGACTAGAGGGAATAGGGGTCAGATGTAGTGGACTAGAGGGAATAGGGGTCAGATGTAGTGGACTATAGAGGGAATAGGGGTCAGATGTAGTGGTAGGGTGCCATTTGAGAAGCATCCTAAATGAATGCCCCCCTGTCATCCTGCAGGTAACCGTGTTGGTCGTAAGATGGAAGAACTGATCGCAGAGTTCAACCCGTCTAAGTTCACCACCCACTCTGCCCTGCTAGACCTGGACAAACTACCTGAGTTTAACAAGTACACTACCTGTCTGTCTGTCTCTGTGTCCATCTCTCTCCTCCCTGCTAGACCTGGACAAACTACCTGAGTTTAACAAGTACACTACCTGGCTGTCTGTCTCTGTGTCCATCTCTCCCCTCCCTGCTAGACCTGGACAAACTACCTGAGTTTAACAAGTACATGGAGTACAGGGAGTGGAGCACAGGGAGTGGAGCACAGGGAGTGGAGCGCAGGGAGTGGAGCACAGGGAGTGGAGTGGAGCACAGGGAGTGGAGTGGAGCACAGGGAGTGGAGTGGAGCACAGGGAGTGGAGCACAGGGAGTGGAGTGGAGCACAGGGAGTGGAGCACAGGGAGTGGAGCACAGGGAGTGGAGTGGAGCACAGGGAGTGGAGTGGAGCGCAGGGAGTGGAGTGGAGCGCAGGGAGTGGAGCGGGGCGCAGGGAGTGGAGCGCAGGGAGTGGAGCGGGGCGCAGGGAGTGGAGCGGAGCGCAGGGAGTGGAGCGGAGCGCAGGGAGTGGAGCGGAGCGCAGGGAGTGGAGCGGAGCGCAGGGAGTGGAGCGGAGCGCAGGGAGTGGAGCGGAGCGCAGGGAGTGGAGCGGAGCGCAGGGAGTGGAGCGGAGCGCAGGGAGTGGAGCGGAGCGCAGGGAGTGGAGCGGAGCGCAGGGAGTGGAGTACAGGGAGTGGAGTGCAGGGAGTGGAGCGGGGCGCAGGGAGTGGAGCGGAGCGCAGGGAGTGGAGCGGGGCGCAGGGAGTGGAGCGGGGCGCAGGGAGTGGGGCGCAGGGAGTGGAGCGGGGCGCAGGGAGTGGAGCGGGGCGCAGGGAGTGGGGCGCAGGGAGTGGAGCGCAGGGAGTGGAGCGCAGGGAGTGGAGCACAGGGAGTGGAGCGGGGCGCAGGGAGTGGAGCGGGGCGCAGGGAGCGGGGCGCAGGGAGCGGAGCGGAGCGCAGGGAGCGGAGCGGAGCGCAGGGAGCGGAGCGGAGCGCAGGGAGTGGAGCGCAGGGAGTGGAGTGGAGTGCAGGGAGTGGAGCGCAGGGAGTGGAGCGCAGGGAGTGGAGTGGAGCGCAGGGAGTGGAGTGGAGCACAGGGAGTGGAGCGCAGGGAGTGGAGCGCAGGAGTGGAGCGCAGGGAGTGGAGTACAGGGAGTGGAGTACAGGGAGTGGAGCACAGGGAGTGGAGTGGAGCACAGGGAGTGGAGTGCAGGGAGTGGAGTACAGGGAGTGGAGTACAGGGAGTGGAGTACAGGGAGTGGAGTACAGGGAGTGGAGTGCAGGGAGTGGAGCGCAGGGAGTGGAGTGGAGCACAGGGAGTGGAGCGCAGGGAGTGGAGTGGAGCACAGGGAGTGGAGCGCAGGGAGTGGAGTACAGGGAGTGGAGTACAGGGAGTGGAGTACAGGGAGTGGAGCACAGGGAGTGGAGCACAGGGAGGGGAACGTTAGTTAAGAGATTGTTACCCAGGCTACAGGTGGTGCTGTTGCACTGTGTATTTCTGCCTGTATATTGTGTCTGCTGACCTGCCCCCATTCAGTCATGATAAATGACTCCAATAATCACCTCGTCATGATCTTCAGTTTAGAATGCAGTTTGATTAGTCAGATGGAGAGACGGTGGGACCCCAATCAGGCCCCTGGGTCCTGACTGGCATCGCCCACCCCTGGGTCTAGCAGATAATGGTCTAGGATCAGATTTATCAATTCTTCTCCTAAACCACCCTTATCTTAACAACTGACTCTAGACCAGTCCTTAGTAATCTCAGTAATAATCCACTCTGTGTTCTCCCAGGATCCACCTGCAGCAGCGTATAGATGACGCGGTGCAACGCGATTGGCTGGTGAGGGATCTGCAGGGGCGGATCCAGGAAGTGTACGGAACACAAGTCCAGGATCAGGATGTTCTGCAACCAGATTACATCACACGGGTTCTACACCTGCGCAAGGTAACTATGACCTCATCACAGGGGTTCTACTCCTGCCCAAGGTAACTATGACCTCATCAGAGGGTTCTACACCTGCGCAAGGTAACTATGACCTCATCAGAGGGGTTCTACTCCTGCGCAAGGTAACTATGACCTCATCACAGGGGTTCTACACCTGCGCAAGGTAACTATGACCTCATCAGAGGTTCTACACCTGCGCAAGGTAACTATGACCTCATCACACGGGTTCTACACCTGTGCAAGGTAACTATGACCTCATCACAGGGGTTCTACTCCTGCGCAAGGTAACTGACCTCATCACAGAGGTTCTACACCTGCGCAAGGTAACTATGACCTCATCACAGAGGTTCTACACCTGCGCAAGGTAACTATGACCTCATCAGAGGGGGTTCTACACCTGCGCAAGGTAACTATGACCTCATCAGAGGGGTTCTACACCTGCGCAAGGTAACTATGACCTCATCAGAGGTTCTACACCTGCGCAAGGTAACTATGACCTCATCACACGGGTTCTACACCTGCCCAAGGTAACTATGACCTCATCACAGGGTTCTACTCCTGCGCAAGGTAACTATGACCTCATCACAGGGGTTCTACACCTGCGCAAGGTAACTATGACCTCATCACAGAGGTTCTACACCTGCGCAAGGTAACTATGACCTCATCAGAGGGGGTTCTACACCTGCGCAAGGTAACTATGACCTCATCAGAGGGGTTCTACACCTGCGCAAGGTAACTATGACCTCATCAGAGGTTCTACACCTGCGCAAGGTAACTATGACCTCATCACACGGGTTCTACACCTGCCCAAGGTAACTATGACCTCATCACAGGGGTTCTACTCCTGCGCAAGGTAACTATGACCTCATCACAGGGGTTCTACTCCTGCGCAAGGTAACTATGACCTCATCAGAGGGGTTCTACACCTGCGCAAGGTACCTATGACCTCATCACAGGGGTTCTACACCTGCCCAAGGTAACTATGACCTCATCACAGGGGTTCTACTCCTGCGCAAGGTAACTATGACCTCATCAGAGGGGTTCTACACCTGTGCAAGGTAACTATGACCTCATCACAGGGGTTCTACACCTGTGCAAGGTAACTATGACCTCATCACAGGGGTTCTACACCTGCCCAAGGTAACTATGACCTCATCAGAGGGGTTCTACACCTGTGTAAGGTAACTATGACCTCATCACAGGGGTTCTACACCTGCCCAAGGTAACTATGACCTCATCAGAGGGGTTCTACACCTGTGTAAGGTAACTATGACCTCATCACACGGGTTCTACCCCAGCGTGCAAGGTAACTGGATGTAACCAAGGTAACGCGGCATCAGCTGTTGTGTCGGTCTTCGCACCCGCTGAAAAACGATCCCTTCATCCCTCTGGCCTTCCAACTTTCCCAGTTTGAGAATATCACAGCCCAGTGCAGAATGTGGAGCCTGTCTGTCTGGAGGTCACCATCTCTCTCTCTCTCTCGCTTTCTGTCTCACTCACTCACATATCTTCTCTGTCTGAGCTGGTGTCCTCAGAGTATTCCTACCTTTGGGTTCAACCCTTCTCCTGTCTGTCTCTGTGTCTGTCTCTGTCTCAGGGTCATATCTCCTCTGTGTCTGTCTCTCTCTCAGGGTCATATCTCCTCTGTGTCTGTCTCAGGGTCATATCACCTCTGTGTCTGTCTCTCTCCCTCTCAGGGTCATATCTCCTCTGTGTCTGTCTCTCTCTCAGGGTCATCTCTCCTATGTGTCTGTCTCTCTCTCAGGGTCATATCTCCTCTGTCTGTCTCCCTCTCAGGGCCATATCTCCTCTGTGTCTGTCTCTCTCTCTCTCAGGGTCATATCTCCTCTGTGTCTCTCTCTCTCTCAGGGTCATATCTCCTCTGTGTCTGTCTCTCTCTCTCTCTCAGGGTCATATCTCCTCTGTGTCTGTCTCTCTCTCTCTCTCAGGGTCATATCTCCTCTGTGTCTGTCTCTCTCTCAGGGTCATATCTCCTCTGTGTCTCTCTCTCTCTCAGGGTCATATCTCCTCTGTGTCTGTCTCTCTCTCTCTCTCAGGGTCATATCTCCTCTGTGTCTCTCTCTCTCTCAGGGTCATATCTCCTCTGTGTCTGTCTCTCTCTCAGGGTCATATCTCCTCTGTGTCTGTCTCTCTCTCTCAGGGTCATATCTCCTCTGTGTCTCTCTCTCTCTCAGGGTCATATCTCCTCTGTGTCTGTCTCTCTCTCTCTCTCAGGGTCATATCTCCTCTGTGTCTGTCTCTCTCTCTCTCTCAGGGTCATATCTCCTCTGTGTCTGTCTCTCTCTCTCTCTCAGGGTCATATCTCCTCTCTCTCTCTCTCTCTCTCAGGGTCATATCTCCTCTGTGTCTGTCTCTCTCTCAGGGTCATATCTCCTCTGTGTCTCTCTCTCTCAGGGCCATATCTCCTCTGTGTCTGTCTCTCTCTCAGGGTCATATCTCCTCTGTGTCTGTCTGTCTCTCTCTCAGGGTCATATCTCCTCTGTGTCTGTCTCTCTCTCAGGGTCATATCTCCTCTGTGTCTGTCTCTCTCTCAGGGTCATATCTCCTCTGTGGCTGTCTCTCTCTCAGGGCCATATCTCCTCTGTGTCTGTCTCTCTCTCAGGGCCATATCACCTCTGTGTCTGTCTCTCTCTCAGGGTCATATCTCCTCTGTCTCTCTCCCTCTCAGGGTCATATCTCCTCTGTGTCTGTCTCTCTCTCAGGGTCATATCTCCTCTGTGTCTGTCTCTCTCTCAGGGTCATATCTCCTCTGTGTCTGTCTGTCTCCCTCTCAGGGCCATATCTCCTCTGTGGCTGTCTGTCTCCCTCTCAGGGTCATATCTCCTCTGTGTCTGTCTCTCTCTCTCTCTCAGGGTCATATCTCCTCTGTGTCTGTCTCTCTCTCAGGGTCATATCTCCTCTGTGTCTGTCTCTCTCTCAGGGTCATATCTCCTCTGTGTCTGTCTCTCTCTCAGGGTCATATCTCCTCTGTGTCTGTCTCTCTCTCAGGGTCATATCTCCTCTGTGTCTGTCTCTCTCTCAGGGTCATATCTCCTCTGTGTCTGTCTCTGTCTCAGGGTCATATCTCCTCTGTGTCTGTCTGTCTCTCTCTCTCTCAGGGTCATATCTCCTCTGTGTCTGTCTGTCTCTCTCTCTCTCAGGGTCATATCTCCTCTGTGTCTGTCTCTCTCTCAGGGTCATATCTCCTCTGTGTCTGTCTCTCTCTCAGGGTCATATCTCCTCTGTGTCTGTCTGTCTCTCTCTCAGGGTCATATCTCCTCTGTGTCTGTCTCCCTCTCAGGGTCATATCTCCTCTGTGTCTGTCTCTCTCTATCTCAGGGTCATATCTCCTCTGTGTCTGTCTGTCTCTCTCTCAGGGTCATATCTCCTCTGTGTCTGTCTCTCTCTCAGGGTCATATCTCCTCTGTGTCTGTCTCTCTCTCAGGGTCATATCTCCTCTGTGTCTGTCTCTCTCTCTCTCAGGGTCATATCTCCTCTGTGTCTCTCTCTCTCTCAGGGTCATATCACCTCTGTGTCTGTCTCTCTCAGGGTCATATCACCTCTGTGTCTGTCTCTCTCAGGGTCATATCTCCTCTGTCTGTCTCTCTCTCAGGGTCATATCTCCTCTGTGTCTGTCTGTCTCCCTCTCAGGGCCATATCTCCTCTGTGGCTGTCTGTCTCCCTCTCAGGGCCATATCTCCTCTGTGGCTGTCTGTCTCCCTCTCAGGGTCATATCTCCTCTGTGGCTGTCTGTCTCCCTCTCAGGGTCATATCTCCTCTGTGTCTGTCTCCCTCTCAGGGTCATATCTCCTCTGTGTCCGTCTCTCTCTCAGGGTCATATCTCCTCTGTGTCTGTCTCTCTCTCAGGGTCATATCTCCTCTGTGTCTGTCTCTCTCCCTCTCAGGGTCATATCTCCTCTGTGTCTGTCTCTCTCTCAGGGTCATATCTCCTCTGTGTCTGTCTCTCTCTCTCTCAGGGTCATATCTCCTCTGTGTCCGTCTCTCTCTCAGGGTCATATCTCCTCTGTGTCTGTCTCTCTCTCTCTCAGGGTCATATCTCCTCTGTGTCTGTCTCTCTCTCTCTCAGGGTCATATCTCCTCTGTGTCTGTCTCTCTCTCAGGGTCATATCTCCTCTGTGTCTGTCTCTCTCTCAGGGTCATATCTCCTCTGTGTCTGTCTCTCTCTCAGGGTCATATCTCCTCTGTGTCTGTCTCTCTCTCAGGGTCATATCTCCTCTGTGTCTGTCTCTCTCTCAGGGTCATATCTCCTCTGTGTCTGTCTCTCTCTCAGGGTCATATCTCCTCTGTGTTTGTCTCTCTCTCAGGGTCATATCTCCTCTGTGTCTGTCTCTCTCTCAGGGTCATATCTCCTCTGTGTCTGTCTCTCTCTCAGGGTCATATCTCCTCTGTGTCTGTCTCTGTCTCTCAGGGTCATATCTCCTCTGTGTCTGTCTCTCTCTCTCTCAGGGTCATATCTCCTCTGTGTCTGTCTCTCTCTCAGGGTCATATCTCCTCTGTGTCTGTCTCTCTCTCAGGGTCATATCTCCTCTGTCTGTCTCTCTCTCAGGGTCATATCTCCTCTGTGTCTGTCTCCCTCTCAGGGTCATATCTCCTCTGTGTCTGACCTGGTGTCCTCAGAGTATTCCTACCTTTGGGTTCGACCTTCTTTCTCTGACCAACAGATGGCAGCACTCAGCTCAGAGACACAATACATCGCTACTCTGGTCATACGGTGCGTACCATAACTACTATAGACTAACAGGACTACTCTGGTTCATACCATAACTACTACAGACTAACAGGACTACTCTGGTTCATATCATAACTACTACAGACTAACAGGACTACTCTGGTTCATATACTATAGACTAACTGGACTACTCTGGTTCATACCATAACTACTACAGACTAACAGGACTACTCTGGTTCATACCATAACTACTACAGACTAACAGGACTACTCTGGTTCATATACTACAGACTAACTGGACTACTCTGGTTCATACCATAACTACTACAGACTAACAGGACTACTCTGGTTCATATACTACAGACTAACAGGACTACTCTGGTTCATACCATAACTACTACAGACTAACTGGACTACTCTGGTTCATACCATAACTACTACAGACTAACAGGACTACTCTGGTTCATACCATAACTACTACAGACTAACAGGACTACTCTGGTTCATACCAAAACTACTACAGACTAACAGGACTACTCTGGTTCATACCATAACTACTACAGACTAACAGGACTACTCTGGTTCATATACTACAGACTAACAGGACTACTCTGGTTCATACCATAACTACTACAGACTAACAGGACTACTCTGGTTCATATACTACAGACTAACAGGACTACTCTGGTTCATATACTACAGACTAACAGGACTACTCTGGTTCATACCATAACTACTACAGACTAACAGGACTACTCTGGTTCATATACTACAGACTAACAGGACTACTCTGGTTCATACCATAACTACTACAGACTAACAGGACTACTCTGGTTCATACCATAACTACTACAGACTAACAGGACTACTCTGGTTCATATACTACAGACTAACAGGACTACTCTGGTTCATACCATAACTACTACAGACTAACAGGACTACTCTGGTTCATATACTACAGACTAACAGGACTACTCTGGTTCATATACTACAGACTAACAGGACTACTCTGGTTCATACCATAACTACTACAGACTAACAGGACTACTCTGGTTCATACCATAACTACTACAGACTAACAGGACTACTCTGGTTCATATACTACAGACTAACTGGACTACTCTGGTTCATACCATAACTACTACAGACTAACAGGACTACTCTGGTTCATATACTACAGACTAACAGGACTACTCTGGTTCATACCATAACTACTACAGACTAACTGGACTACTCTGGTTCATACCATAACTACTACAGACTAACAGGACTACTCTGGTTCATACCATAACTACTACAGACTAACAGGACTACTCTGGTTCATATACTACAGACTAACAGGACTACTCTGGTTCATACCATAACTACTACAGACTAACTGGACTACTCTGGTTCATACCATAACTACTACAGACTAACAGGACTACTCTGGTTCATACCATAACTACTACAGACTAACAGGACTACTCTGGTTCATACCATAACTACTACAGACTAACAGGACTACTCTGGTTCATATACTACAGACTAACAGGACTACTCTGGTTCATACCATAACTACTAGACTAACAGGACTACTCTGGTTCATATACTACAGACTAACAGGACTACTCTGGTTCATATACTACAGACTAACAGGACTACTCTGGTTCATACCATAACTACTACAGACTAACAGGACTACTCTGGTTCATACCATAACTACTACAGACTAACAGGACTACTCTGGTTCATACCATAACTACTGTAGACTAACAGGACTACTCTGGTTCATACCATAACTACTACAGACTAACAGGACTACTCTGGTTCATACCATAACTACTACAGACTAACAGGACTACTCTGGTTCATACCATAACTACTACAGACTAACAGGACTACTCTGGTTCATATACTACAGACTAACAGGACTACTCTGGTTCATATACTACAGACTAACAGGACTACTCTGGTTCATACCATAACTACTACAGACTAACAGGACTACTCTGGTTCATACCATAACTACTATAGACTAACAGGACTACTCTGGTTCATACCATAACTACTACAGACTAACAGGACTACTCTGGTTCATATACTACAGACTAACAGGACTACTCTGGTTCATATACTACAGACTAACAGGACTACTCTGGTTCATAACATAACTACTACAGACTAACAGGACTACTCTGGTTCATATACTACAGACTAACAGGACTACTCTGGTTCATACCATAACTACTATAGACTAACAGGACTACTCTGGTTCATATACTACAGACTAACAGGACTACTCTGGTTCATACCATAACTACTGTAGACTAACAGGACTACTCTGGTTCATACCATAACTACTATAGACTAACAGGACTACTCTGGTTCATACCATAACTACTACAGACTAACAGGACTACTCTGGTTCATAACATAACTACTACAGACTAACAGGACTACTCTGGTTCATATACTACAGACTAACAGGACTACTCTGGTTCATACCATAACTACTATAGACTAACAGGACTACTCTGGTTCATATACTACAGACTAACAGGACTACTCTGGTTCATACCATAACTACTACAGACTAACAGGACTACTCTGGTTCATACCATAACTACTGTAGACTAACAGGACTACTCTGGTTCATACCATAACTACTATAGACTAACAGGACTACTCTGGTTCATATACTACAGACTAACAGGACTACTCTGGTTCATAACATAACTACTACAGACTAACAGGACTACTCTGGTTCATACCATAACTACTGTAGACTAACAGGACTACTCTGGTTCATACCATAACTACTACAGACTAACAGGACTACTCTGGTTCATACCATAACTACTACAGACTAACAGGACTACTCTGGTTCATACCATAACTACTATAGACTAACAGGACTACTCTGGTTCATAACATAACTACTACAGACTAACAGGACTACTCTGGTTCATACCATAACTACTACAGACTAACAGGACTACTCTGGTTCATATACTACAGACTAACAGGACTACTCTGGTTCATACCATAACTACTACAGACTAACAGGACTACTCTGGTTCATATACTACAGACTAACAGGACTACTCTGGTTCATATACTACAGACTAACAGGACTACTCTGGTTCATACCATAACTACTATAGACTAACAGGACTACTCTGGTTCATACCATAACTACTATAGACTAACAGGACTACTCTGGTTCATAACATAACTACTACAGACTAACAGGACTACTCTGGTTCATACCATAACTACTACAGACTAACAGGACTACTCTGGTTCATACCATAACTACTACAGACTAACAGGACTACTCTGGTTCATACCATAACTACTACAGACTAACAGGACTACTCTGGTTCATATACTACAGACTAACAGGACTACTCTGGTTCATATACTACAGACTAACTGGACTACTCTGGTTCATACCATAACTACTACAGACTAACAGGACTACTCTGGTTCATACCATAACTACTGTAGACTAACAGGACTACTCTGGTTCATACCATAACTACTACAGACTAACAGGACTACTCTGGTTCATACCATAACTACTATAGACTAACAGGACTACTCTGGTTCATATACTACAGACTAACAGGACTACTCTGGTTCATACCATAACTACTACAGACTAACAGGACTACTCTGGTTCATACCATAACTACTACAGACTAACAGGACTACTCTGGTTCATACCATAACTACTACAGACTAACAGGACTACTCTGGTTCATACCATAACTACTACAGACTAACAGGACTACTCTGGTTCATACCATAACTACTATAGACTAACAGGACTACTCTGGTTCATATACTACAGACTAACAGGACTACTCTGGTTCATACCATAACTACTACAGACTAACAGGACTACTCTGGTTCATACCATAACTACTATAGACTAACAGGACTACTCTGGTTCATACCATAACTACTACAGACTAACAGGACTACTCTGGTTCATATACTACAGACTAACAGGACTACTCTGGTTCATACCATAACTACTACAGACTAACAGGACTACTCTGGTTCATACCATAACTACTATAGACTAACAGGACTACTCTGGTTCATACCATAACTACTGTAGACTAACAGGACTACTCTGGTTCATACCATAACTACTGTAGACTAACAGGACTACTCTGGTTCATATACTACAGACTAACTGGACTACTCTGGTTCATATACTACAGACTAACAGGACTACTCTGGTTCATACCATAACTACTATAGACTAACAGGACTACTCTGGTTCATAACATAACTACTACAGACTAACAGGACTACTCTGGTTCATATACTACAGACTAACAGGACTACTCTGGTTCATAACATAACTACTACTACTAACTGTTAACTAAAACTACTACTAGTTCCCTGGCAATGTAGTCAAGTTTGTTTGTCAGAAGTTAAGTGACAGTGTCCTTTTTAATGAACCAAAGCCTTTCTGAAAATGACATGACTGTCAGTTATGTCTTTCATGTTTTAATTGATTCAACATGTTTACTACCGTGTACTATTAACAGGTCTTGGTGTTAACGGCCTGTACCGTGTCCTGTGTCCCATGTCCCATGTCCATCTCTGTGTCCCGTGTCCCATGTCCGTGTCCCATGTCCATCTCTGTGTCCCATGTCCGTGTCCCGTGTCCTGTGTCACTTGTCCGTCTCCATGTCCGTGTCCCATGTCCGTCTCCATGTCCCATGTCCGTGTCCCATGTCCGTGTCCCATGTCCGTGTCCCATGTCCGTGTCCCATGTCCGTCTCTGTGTCCCTGTCCCGTCTCCATGTCCGTGTCCCATGTCCGTGTCCCATGTCCATGTCCCATGTCCCATGTCCATCTCTGTGTCCCATGTCCATCTCTGTGTCCCGTGTCCCATGTCCGTGTCCCATGTCCATCTCTGTGTCCCATGTCCATCTCTGTGTCCCATGTCCATCTCTGTGTCCCATGTCCGTCTC
>NW_025746988.1:42500-62500 GCF_021184085.1 Oncorhynchus gorbuscha
TAACAGGTAGCCTAGTGGTTAGAGTGTAGGGGTGGCAGGTAGCCTAGTGGTTAGAGTGTAGGGGTGGCAGGTAGCCTAGTGGTTAGAGTGTAGGGGTAGCAGGTAGCCTAGTGGTTAGAGTGTAGGGGTAACAGGTAGCCTAGTGGTTAGAGTGTAGGGGCGGCAGGTAGCCTAGTGGTTAGAGTGTAGGGGTGGCAGGTAGCCTAGTGGTTAGAGTGTAGGGGTGGCAGGTAGCCTAGTGGTTAGAGTGTAGGGGTGGCAGGTAGCCTAGTGGTTAGAGTGTAGGGGTGGCAGGTAGCCTAGTGGTTAGAGTGTAGGGGCGGCAGGTAGCCTAGTGGTTAGAGTGTAGGGCGGCAGGTAGCCTAGTGGTTAGAGTGTAGGGGCGGCAGGTAGCCTAGTGGTTAGAGTGTAGGGGCGGCAGGTAGCCTAGTGGTTAGAGTGGAGGGGCGGCAGGTAGCCTAGTGGTTAGAGTGGAGGGCGGCAGGTAGCCTAGTGGTTAGAGTGTAGGGGCGGCAGGTAGCCTAGTGGTTAGAGTGTAGGGGTGGCAGGTAGCCTAGTGGTTAGAGTGTAGGGGATGGCAGGTAGCCTAGTGGTTAGAGTGTAGGGGCGGCAGGTAGCCTAGTGGTTAGAGTGTAGGGGCGGCAGGTAGCCTAGTGGTTAGAGTGGAGGGGCGGCAGGTAGCCTAGTGGTTAGAGTGGAGGGGCGGCAGGTAGCCTAGTGGTTAGAGTGGAGGGGCGGCAGGTAGCCTAGTGGTTAGAGTGGAGGGGCGGCAGGTAGCCTAGTGGTTAGAGTGTAGGGGCGGCAGGTAGCCTAGTGGTTAGAGTGTAGGGGCGGCAGGTAGCCTAGTGGTTAGAGTGGAGGGGCGGCAGGTAGCCTAGTGGTTAGAGTGGAGGGGCGGCAGGTAGCCTAGTGGTTAGAGTGGAGGGGCGGCAGGTAGCCTAGTGGTTAGAGTGGAGGGGCGGCAGGTAGCCTAGTGGTTAGAGTGGAGGGGCGGCAGGTAGCCTAGTGGTTAGAGTGGAGGGGCGGCAGGTAGCCTAGTGGTTAGAGTGGAGGGGCGGCAGGTAGCCTAGTGGTTAGAGTGGAGGGGCGGCAGGTAGCCTAGTGGTTAGAGTACGGTGACTGAAGTGGTTGCGAGATCGAATCCCAGAGCTGACGAGGTAAAAATCTGTCGTTCTGCCCCTGAACAAGGTCATTATTGTAAATTAGAATTTGTTCTTAACTGCCTTGTTAAATAAAGGTTAAAAATACATTTAAAAAAAAAAGATAGAATGATAGTTATGTTAGATATATGGTAAGTTGGTGTGTTTTCATTTTATAAAGCATTTTTAGAAAATAAAAGTCTCACCGTAGCTAACCTGTTTACCACACCCGGTCTCAGGGATGGTTAACTCTGGCAACTCCTTTAGTCTCTACTGAGTTCGGTACATCAGCCTTTAGTCTTGCACCTTATTTGTGGAACAGTCTTCAAAATGTTCTCGAATCTGTTTGTTCTGGTGTCTCTAAGTTCAGAAAGCTGATTGAGGACATTATTACTGATGAATCTGTCCTGGTGTCTCTAGGTTCAGAAAGCTGATTGAGGACATTATTACTGATGAATCTGTCTGTTCTGGTGTCTCTAGGTTCAGAAAGCTGATTGAGGAGTATTTTGGGTATTTATATTGTTTTTCTTTCTGCTTGTATTTTGGTATTTATATTGGTTTTCTTTCTGCTTGTATTTGGGTATTTATATTGTTTTTCTTTCTGCTTGTATTTGGGTATTTATATTGGTTTTCTTTCTGCTTGTAGTTGGGTATTTATATTGGTTTTCTTTCTGCTTGTATTTTGGGTATTTATATTGGTTTTCTTTCTGCTTGTATTTGGGTATTTATATTGGTATTCTGGACCTGATCTACTTCAAGGCTCATCTGTAAAAGAGACATTGGTCTCAGTATTACTCCCTGATCAAATACAGGTTAAATTAAATAAATACATTTGTATTATTATATATATATATTATTATATTATTATAGCTCAAACTCATAAACCACCAAGGAAAAGTTGTGACATATTTTCAAAAACCTGCTGTGGAAAAAAACGTGTTTACGTTGCATAGCATAGGGATGTAGCTCAGCCGCGGAGAAGTTGTAATATAACTGGCAATGCGACTTACGTTCCAAATTACACCCTTTTCTTTTAATAGTGCACTATTTTTAACCGTAAGGATCTGGTTAAAGTGAGCGTACTATGAATAGGGTACCATTTGGAACGTCATAACTTCTGACTAAGCAACTCGAGTCACATGTCGCGGCTGTGAGCTGGTCTCTCTAGACGAGTTGACACTTCTTTCCGCCCGCTAAGAGGACGGTGTGAAGTTTTGAGAAGTCACCGAGTACCGGGGGAAGGCGACAGCAAAGGCCATGGCGACCGGAGACAGTGGCGGAGAGAGCCTAGAGTCGTGGCTGAGTGAGTTAGATGACACGGGGAATTATTATATATATATTTTTCTTCAGAGAGTTTGTTTGATGTATGTCTTTATAGTAGTGCGATTGTATATTTTTGTCGTTTGACAATAACTTGTCTTGTGGTTCACATTTGGAAATGTTGTATCTTGAAGTTGTGCGTGACTGAAAGTCGAACCTTAGTCGAGCCAGTTTAATAAACAGGCTTTATGTCTCGTCATTTGTATGAGCGCTTGCAAATATGGCGAGCGATATTTACAGCTGCTGTAACTGTAGTTGAAACTGCCTTGTTGTCGCGCTGCATTGAAGTGGCGTTTTACATCTCATGTTTACTTTGTAGCAAATTCCGCGGAGGGAATTATAGAATAAATAGTTCAAGTTTGATTGTGATGGGCATGTTTTATAATGTATTACCAATATGTTAATTTTTAAACGCAACCAAATAGCTCTGAAAGAACAGGAAGTATGAGAAAGAAACATCTATCAGCCAGTCACGCGCTCATCCAGATGTTTTTTTAAAATCTTCTCCTTTCCTTCGACTAACCAACACCCAGCGGTGGAAAAAGTACGCAACTTCTCATACTTGAGTAAAAGATACCTTTTATAGTCCAAGTGAAAGTCACCCAGTAAAATCCTACACGGGTAAAAGTATTTTGGTTTTTAAATATAAGTATCAAATGTAAATGCTAAAATATTATTAAGTATCAAAAGTGAAAGTATAAATCATTTCAAATTCCTTATATTAAAGCAAACCAGACGGGACCATTTAAAAAATAAATATTCGTATTTTTTTTATAAACAATTTACGGCTAGCCAGGGACACGCTCCAATACTCAATACATAATGTACAAACGAAGCATGTGTTTAGTGAGTCCACCAGATCAGAGGCAGTAGGGATGACCAGGGATGTTCTCTGGTAAAGACCCTCAGTATTAGTACTTTAAAGTACACCACTGACTACACCCACTACAAGGCACAGTGAGCTTCCGGTTCTAGTTCAATGTTACAACATCGTCATTGTAGAATACACACTTGCAGGGACCTTCCTTTGATCAGACGGATAAACGTTTGTTTTTCTTCTTCTATATTTGTTTCTATTTATATCCCAGGCAGGTCACAGACCCATCTAATGCAAAGCTAGGCTGATAGGCTCCTTTCTCTCTCTCTCCTCTCTTTTCTCTCTCTCCTCTCTCTCTCCTTTTCTCTCTCTTTTCTCTTTTCTCTCTCTCCTCTCTTTTCTCTCTCTCTTTTCTCTCTTTTCTCTCTCTCCTCTCTTTTCTCTCTCTCTTTTCTCTCTTTTCTTTCTCTCTCTCCTTTTCTCTCTCCTCTCTCTCTTTCTTCTCTCTCTCTTTTCTCTCTCTCTCTTTTCTCTCTCTCTCTCCTTTTCTCTCTCTTCCTTCTCTCCTCTTTTTTCTCTCCTCTCCTTTCTCTCTCCTCTCTCTCTTCCTTCTCTCTCTCTCTTTTCTCTCTCTCTCTCTCATTTTCTCTCTCTTCCTTCTCTCCTCTTTTTCTCTCCTCTTTTCTTTCTCTTTTCTCTCTTTTCTCTCTCTCTCTCTTTCTCTCTCTTCCTTCTCTCCTCTTTTTTCTCTCCTCTCCTTTCTCTCTCCTCTCTCTCTTCCTTCTCTCTCTCTCTTTTCTCTCTCCTCTCTCTCTTCCTTCTCTCTCTCTCTTTTCTCTCTCTCTCCCTCTCCTCTCCTTTCTCTCTCTCTATTTTCTCTCTCTTTTCTCTCTCCTCTCTCTCTTCCTTCTCTCTCTCTTTTCTCTCTCCTCTCTCTCTTCCTTCTCTCTCTCTCTTTTCTCTCTCCCTCTCCTCTCCTTTCTCTCTCTCTCTTTTCTCTCTCTTTTCTCTCTCCTCTCTCTCTTCCTTCTCTCTCTCTCTTTTCTCTCTCCCTCTCCTCTTTTTTCTCTCCTCTTTTTTCTCTCTCTCTTTTTTCTCTCTCCTCTCTCTCTCCTCTTCTCTCTCTCTTTTCTCTCTCTCTCTTTTTTCTCTCTTTTCTCTCTCCTCTCTCTCTTCCTTCTCTCTCTCTCTTTTCTCTCTCTCTCTCTCCTTTTCTCTCTCTTCCTTCTCTCCTCTTTTTTCTCTCCTCTTTTCTTTCTCTTTTCTCTCTTTTCTCTCTCTCTCTCTTTCTCTCTCTTCCTTCTCTCCTCTTTTTTCTCTCCTCTCCTTTCTCTCTCCTCTCTCTCTTCCTTCTCTCTCTCTCTTTTCTCTCTCTCTCCCTCTCCTCTCCTTTCTCTCTCTCTATTTTCTCTCTCTTTTCTCTCTCCTCTCTCTCTTCCTTCTCTCTCTCTCTTTTCTCTCTCCTCTCTCTCTTCCTTCTCTCTCTCTCTTTTCTCTCTCCCTCTCCTCTCCTTTCTCTCTCTCTCTTTTCTCTCTCTTTTCTCTCTCCTCTCTCTCTTCCTTCTCTCTCTCTCTTTTCTCTCCCTCTCCTCTTTTTTCTCTCCTCTTTTTTCTCTCTCCTCTCTTTTTTCTCTCTCCTCTCCTTTCTCTCTCTCTCTTTATCTTCTCTCTCTTTCTCTATCTCTCTCTTCTCTCTTCTCTCTCTTCTCTCTCTCTCTCAGACAAGGCCACAGACCCGTCTAACTCAGAAGACAGGTGGGACAGTATCCAGGGCTTCTATGACCAGGTCAACCAGGAGGCTGATGGGTGAGCAAACACTATGGCTGTGTCCCCTGACGGCAGCTTATGACCAGGACAACCTATTATTTATATAGGGAATAGGTACAGCAGTAGGCCACAGGGATTCTAAATGCCCTCTGATTGTATAGCAGTAGACTACAGGGATTCTAAATACCCTCTGATTGTATAGCAGTAGACTACAGGGATTCTAAATGCCATCTGATTGTATAGCAGTAGGCCATAGGGATTCTAAATACCCTCTGATTGTATAGCAGTAGGCTACAGGGATTCTAAATGCCCTCTGATTGTATAGCAGTAGGCTACAGGGATTCTAAATGCCCTCTGATTGTATAGCAGTAGGCTACAGGGATTCTAAATGCCCTCTGATTGTATAGCAGTAGGCCACAGGGATTCTAAATGCCCTCTGATTGTATAGCAGTAGGCTACAGGGATTCTAAATGCCCTCTGATTGTATAGCAGTAGGCTACAGGGATTCTAAATGCCCTCTGATTGTATAGCAGTAGACTACAGGGATTCTAAATGCCCTCTGATTGTATAGCAGTAGGCCACAGGGATTCTAAATGCCCTCTGATTGTATAGCAGTAGGCTACAGGGATTCTAAATGCCCTCTGATTGTATAGCAGTAGGCTACAGGGATTCTAAATGCCCTCTGATTGTATAGCAGTAGGCCACAGGGATTCTAAATGCCCTCTGATTGTATAGCAGTAGACTACAGGGATTCTAAATGCCCTCTGATTGTATAGCAGTAGACTACAGGGATTCTAAATGCCCTCTGATTGTATAGCAGTAGACTACAGGGATTCTAAATGCACTCTGATTGTACAGCAGTAGGCTACAGGGATTCTAAATGCCCTCTGATTGTATAGCAGTAGACTACAGGGATTCTAAATGCCCTCTGAATGTATAGCAGTAGACTACAGGGATTCTAAATGCCCTCTGATTGTATAGCAGTAGGCTACAGGGATTCTAAATGCCTTCTGATTGTACAGCAGTAGACTACAGGGATTCTAAATGCCCTCTGATTGTATAGCAGTAGACTACAGGGATTCTAAATGCCCTCTGATTGTTTAGCAGTAGGCTACAGGGATTCTAAATGCCCTCTGATTGTATAGCAGTAGACTACAGGGATTCTAAATGCCCTCTGATTGTATAGCAGTAGACTACAGGGATTCTAAATGCCCTCTGATTGTACAGCAGTAGGCTACAGGGATTCTAAATGCCCTCTGATTGTACAGCAGTAGACGACAGGGATTCTAAATGCCCTCTGATTGTACAGCAGTAGGCTACAGGGATTCTAAATGCCCTCTGATTGTACAGCAGTAGACTACAGGGATTATAAATGCCCTCTGATTGTATAGCAGTAGGCTACAGGGATTATAAATGCCCTCTGATTGTATAGCAGTAGGCTACAGGGATTATAAATGCCCTCTGATTGTATAGCAGTAGGATACAGGGATTATAAATGCCCTCTGATTGTATAGCAGTAGGCTACAGGGATTATAAATGCCCTCTGATTGTATAGCAGTAGGCTAAAGGGATTATAAATGCCCTCTGATTGTATAGCAGTAGACTACAGGGATTCTAAATGCCCTCTGATTGTTTAGCAGTAAGCTACAGGGATTCTAAATGCCCTCTGATTGTTTAGCAGTAGGCTACAGGGATTCTACATGCCCTCTGATTGTATAGCAGTAGGCTACAGGGATTATAAATGCCCTCTGATTGTATAGCAGTAGGCTACAGGGATTATAAATGCCCTCTGATTGTATAGCAGTAGGCTACAGGGATTATAAATGCCCTCTGATTGTTTAGCAGTAGGCTACAGGGATTCTACATGCCCTCTGATTGTATAGCAGTAGGCTACAGGGATTATAAATGCCCTCTGATTGTATAGCAGTAGGCTACAGGGATTCTAAATGCCCTCTGATTGTATAGCAGTAGGCTACAGGGATTCTAAATGCCCTCTGATTGTATAGCAGTAGACTACAGGGATTCTAAATGCCCTCTGATTGTATAGCAGTAGGCCATAGGGATTCTAAATGCCCTCTGATTGTATAGCAGTAGGCTACAGGGATTCTAAATGCACTCTGATTGTACAGCAGTAGGCTACAGGGATTCTAAATGCCCTCTGATTGTATAGCAGTAGGCTACAGGGATTCTAAATGCCCTCTGATTGTATAGCAGTAGACTACAGGGATTCTACATGCCCTCTGATTGTATAGCAGTAGACTACAGGGATTCTAAATGCCCTCTGATTGTATAGCAGTAGGCTACAGGGATTCTAAATGCCCTCTGATTGTATAGCAGTAGACTACAGGGATTCTAAATGCCCTCTGATTGTACAGCAGTAGGCTACAGGGATTCTAAATGCACTCTGATTGTATAGCAGTAGACTACAGGGATTCTAAATGCCCTCTGATTGTATAGCAGTAGGCTACAGGGATTCTAAATGCCCTCTGATTGTATAGCAGTAGACTACAGGGATTCTAAATGCCCTCTGATTGTATAGCAGTAGACTACAGGGATTCTAAATGCCCTCTGATTGTATAGCAGTAGGCTACAGGGATTCTAAATGCCCTCTGATTGTATAGCAGTAGACTACAGGGATTCTAAATGCCCTCTGATTGTATAGCAGTAGGCTACAGGGATTCTAAATGCCCTCTGATTGTATAGCAGTAGGCCACAGGGATTCTAAATGCCCTCTGATTGTATAGCAGTAGACTACAGGGATTCTAAATGCCCTCTGATTGTATAGCAGTAGGCTACAGGGATTCTAAATGCCCTCTGATTGTTTAGCAGTAGGCTACAGGGATTCTAAATGCCCTCTGATTGTATAGCAGTAGGCGCAGTAGGCTACAGGGATTCTAAATGCCCTCTGATTGTATAGCAGTAGGCTACAGGGATTCTAAATGCCCTCTGATTGTATAGCAGTAGGCTACAGGGATTCTACATGCCCTCTGATTGTATAGCAGTAGGCTACAGGGATTATAAATGCCCTCTGATTGTATAGCAGTAGGCTACAGGGATTATAAATGCCCTCTGATTGTATAGCAGTAGGCCACAGGGATTCTAAATGCCCTCTGATTGTATAGCAGTAGGCTACAGGGATTCTAAATGCCCTCTGATTGTATAGCAGTAGGCCACAGGGATTCTAAATGCCCTCTGATTGTATAGCAGTAGGCCACAGGGATTCTAAATGCCCTCTGATTGTATAGCAGTAGGCCACAGGGATTCTAAATGCCCTCTGATTGTATAGCAGTAGGCCACAGGGATTCTAAATGCCCTCTGATTGTATAGCAGTAGACTACAGGGATTCTAAATGCCCTCTGATTGTATAGCAGTAGGCCACAGGGATTCTAAATGCCCTCTGATTGTATAGCAGTAGGCCACAGGGATTCTAAATGCCCTCTGATTGTATAGCAGTAGGCCACAGGGATTCTAAATGCCCTCTGATTGTATAGCAGTAGACTACAGGGATTCTAAATGCACTCTGATTGTATAGCAGTAGACTACAGGGATTCTAAATGCACTCTGATTGTATAGCAGTAGGCCACAGGGATTCTAAATGCCCTCTGATTGTATAGCAGTAGGCTACAGGGATTCTAAATGCCCTCTGATTGTATAGCAGTAGACTACAGGGATTCTAAATGCCCTCTGATTGTATAGCAGTAGACTACAGGGATTCTAAATGCCCTCTGATTGTATAGCAGTAGGCTACAGGGATTCTAAATGCCCTCTGATTGTATAGCAGTAGACTACAGGGATTCTAAATGCCCTCTGATTGTATAGCAGTAGACTACAGGGATTCTAAATGCCCTCTGATTGTATAGCAGTAGGCTACAGGGATTCTAAATGCCCTCTGATTGTATAGCAGTAGACTACAGGGATTCTAAATGCCCTCTGATTGTATAGCAGTAGGCTACAGGGATTCTAAATGCCCTCTGATTGTATAGCAGTAGGCTACAGGGATTCTAAATGCCCTCTGATTGTATAGCAGTAGGCCACAGGGATTCTAAATGCCCTCTGATTGTATAGCAGTAGGCTACAGGGATTCTAAATGCCCTCTGATTGTATAGCAGTAGGCCACAGGGATTCTAAATGCCCTCTGATTGTATAGCAGTAGACTACAGGGATTCTAAATGCCCTCTGATTGTATAGCAGTAGGCTACAGGGATTCTAAATGCCCCCTGATTGTATAGCAGTAGGCTACAGGGATTCTAAATGCCCTCTGATTGTATAGCAGTAGTCTACAGAGATTCTAAATGCCCTCTGATTGTATAGCAGTAGGCCACAGGGATTCTAAATGCACTCTGATTGTATAGCAGTAGACTACAGGGATTCTAAATGCCCTCTGATTGTATAGCAGTAGGCCACAGGGATTCTAAATGCCCTCTGATTGTATAGCAGTAGGCCACAGGGATTCTAAATGCCCTCTGATTGTATAGCAGTAGGCTACAGGGATTCTACAGGCTCGGCATCGGTCATCACAACTGTGGCTCAGTTGGTAGAGCATGGCGCTTGTAACGCCAGGGTAGTGGGTTCGATTCCCGGGACCACCCATATGTAGAATGTATGCACACATGACTGTAAGTCGCTTTGGATAAAAGCGTCTGCTAAATGGCATATATTATTATTATTATATTATTATATATTATAGGGATTCTAAATGCCCTCTGATTGTATAGCAGTAGGCCACAGGGATTCTAAATGCACTCTGTTTTTTTACCAGATATCTTTCATGTTGTATATAATGTAGTATTAGTTTTAGAAAATACTGCTAGTTTATACATCTACTCTCCTATTCCCAGTCCTCAGGTTGCCACTCGTCTCCTGGCCCACAAGATCCAGTCTCCTCAGCAGAGAGAGGCTCTTCAGGCCCTCACAGTAAGATAACACACCATCATATTATTATACTATAGTAATAACTATATAATACTGTTGTAAAACTCCCTCTACATAACAGAAGTTCCAGTCTCCTCAGCAGAGAGAGGCTCTGCAGGCCCTCACAGTAAGAGGTTGAAAGATATGAAGGAAATGCATTGTGTGGCTTCTCTTGGCTCTTGTGGGTTCTGTCACGTGAAGGAGCGCCCAGGGTTTCACGCGTTGCTAGTTAGTGAAGCGAGAGAGAGAACTGTAACGAGAGGAGAGAGAGAACTGGAACTAGAGGAGAGAGAGAACTGGAACTAGAGGAGAGAGAGAACTGGAACGAGAGGAGAGAGAACTGGAACTAGAGGAGAGAGAGAACTGGAACGAGAGGAGAGAGAGAACTGGAACGAGAGGAGAGAGAGAACTGGAACGAGAGGAGAGAGAGAACTGGAACGAGAGCAGAGAGAGAACTGGAACGAGAGGAGAGAGAGAACTGGAACGAGAGGAGAGAGAGAACTGGAACGAGAGGAGAGAGAGAACTGGAACGAGAGGAGAGCGAGAACTGGAACGAGAGGAGAGAGAGAACTGGAACGAGAGGAGAGAGAGAACTGGAACGAGAGGAGAGAGAGAACTGGAATGAGAGGAGAGAGTTCAGTCTACACACTGTCTGGGGCTGTCTGTCAATGTATGCACCCTGTTCCCTACACACTGACTACACAAAACATTACGAACTCATTAGGAAACTCTTTCCATGACATAGACCAGGTCTGTCCAACCCTCTTCCTGAAGATCTGTAGGTTTTCAGTCCCTCTTCCTGGAGATCTACTGTCCTGTAGGTTTTCAGTCCAACCCTCTTCCTGGAGATCTACTGTCCTGTAGGTTTTCAGTCCAACCCTCTTCCTGGAGATCTACTGTCCTGTAGGTTTTCAGTCCAACCCTCTTCCTGGAGATCTACTGTCCTGTAGGTTTTCAGTCCAACCCTCTTCCTGGAGATCTACTGTCCTGTAGGGTTTCAGTCCAACCCTCTTCCTGGAGATCTACTGTCCTGTGGGTTTTCAGTCCCTCTTCCTGGAGATCTACTGTCCTGTAGGGTTTCAGTCCAACCCTCTTCCTGGAGATCTACTGTCCTGTGGATTTTCAGTCCCTCTTCCTGGAGATCTACTGTCCTGTGGGTTTTCAGTCCCTCTTCCTGGAGATCTACTGTCCTGTAGGTTTTCAGTCCAACCCTCTTCCTGGAGATCTACTGTCCTGTAGGTTTTCAGTCCAACCCTCTTCCTGGAGATCTACTGTCCTGTGGGTTTTCAGTCCAACTCTCTTCCTGGAGATCTACTGTCCGCCGATATCTTCACATCTGAGGTGAAAGGTGACAGAGCTAGAGCGTTGTTTTTACAGACCAGGAGACGTCTGAGGGGAAAGGTGACAGAGCTAGAGTGGTGTTTGTCAGACCAGGAGACATCTGAGGTGAAAGGTGACAGAGCTAGAGTGGTGTTAGTCAGACCAAGAGACGTCTGAGGTGAAAGGTGACAGAGCTAGAGTGGTGTTAGTCAGACCAGGAGACGTCTGAGGTGAAAGGTGACAGAGCTAGAGTGGTGTTTGTCAGACCAGGAGACATCTGAGGTGAAAGGTGAAAGGTGACAGAGCTAGAGTGGTGTTAGTCAGACCAGGAGACATCTGAGGTGAAAGGTGACAGAGCTAGAGTGGTGTTAGTCAGACCAGGAGACGTCTGAGGTGAAAGGTGACAGAGCTAGAGTGGTGTTAGTCAGACCAGGAGACGTCTGAGGTGAAAGGTGAAAGGTGACAGAGCTAGAGTGGTGTTTGTCAGACCAGGAGACATCTGAGGTGAAAGGTGAAAGGTGACAGAGCTAGAGTGGTGTTAGTCAGACCAGGAGACATCTGAGGTGAAAGGTGAAAGGTGACAGAGCTAGAGCGGTGTTAGTCAGACCAGGAGACGTCTGAGGTGAAAGGTGACAGAGCTAGAGTGGTGTTAGTCAGACCAGGAGACGTCTGAGGTGAAAGGTGAAAGGTGACAGAGCTAGAGCGGTGTTAGTCAGACCAGGAGACGTCTGAGGTGAAAGGTGAAAGGTGACAGAGCTAGAGCGGTGTTAGTCAGACCAGGAGACGTCTGAGGTGAAAGGTGAAAGGTGACAGAGCTAGAGTGGTGTTAGTCAGACCAGGAGACGTCTGAGGTGAAAGGTGACAGAGCTAGAGTGGTGTTAGTCAGACCAGGAGACGTCTGAGGTGAAAGGTGACAGAGCTAGAGTGGTGTTTGTCAGACCAGGAGACATCTGAGGTGAAAGGTGAAAGGTGACAGAGCTAGAGTGGTGTTAGTCAGACCAGGAGACGTCTGAGGTGAAAGGTGACAGAGCTAGAGTGGTGTTAGTCAGACCAGGAGACGTCTGAGGTGAAAGGTGACAGAGCTAGAGTGGTGTTTGTCAGACCAGGAGACATCTGAGGTGAAAGGTGAAAGGTGACAGAGCTAGAGTGGTGTTAGTCAGACCAGGAGACGTCTGAGGTGAAAGGTGACAGAGCTAGAGTGGTGTTAGTCAGACCAGGAGACGTCTGAGGTGAAAGGTGACAGAGCTAGAGTGGTGTTAGTCAGACCAGGAGACGTCTGAGGTGAAAGGTGACAGAGCTAGAGTGGTGTTAGTCAGACCAGGAGACGTCTGAGGTGAAAGGTGAAAGGTGACAGAGCTAGAGTGGTGTTTGTCAGACCAGGAGACATCTGAGGTGAAAGGTGACAGAGCTAGAGTGGTGTTAGTCAGACCAAGAGACGTCTGAGGTGAAAGGTGACAGAGCTAGAGTGGTGTTAGTCAGACCAGGAGACGTCTGAGGTGAAAGGTGACAGAGCTAGAGTGGTGTTTGTCAGACCAGGAGACATCTGAGGTGAAAGGTGAAAGGTGACAGAGCTAGAGTGGTGTTAGTCAGACCAGGAGACGTCTGAGGTGAAAGGTGACAGAGCTAGAGTGGTGTTAGTCAGACCAGGAGACGTCTGAGGTGAAAGGTGACAGAGCTAGAGTGGTGTTAGTCAGACCAGGAGACTTCTGAGGTGAAAGGTGACAGAGCTAGAGCGGTGTTAGTCAGACCAGGAGACGTCTGAGGTGAAAGGTGACAGAGCTAGAGTGGTGTTAGTCAGACCAGGAGACGTCTGAGGTGAAAGGTGAAAGGTGACAGAGCTAGAGCGGTGTTAGTCAGACCAGGAGACGTCTGAGGTGAAAGGTGAAAGGTGACAGAGCTAGAGCGGTGTTAGTCAGACCAGGAGACGTCTGAGGTGAAAGGTGAAAGGTGACAGAGCTAGAGTGGTGTTAGTCAGACCAGGAGACATCTGAGGTGAAAGGTGAAAGGTGACAGAGCTAGAGTGGTGTTAGTCAGACCAGGAGACTTCTGAGGTGAAAGGTGACAGAGCTAGAGTGGTGTTAGTCAGACCAGGAGACGTCTGAGGTGAAAGGTGAAAGGTGACAGAGCTAGAGTGGTGTTAGTCAGACCAGGAGACTTCTGAGGTGAAAGGTGACAGAGCTAGAGTGGTGTTAGTCAGACCAGGAGACGTCTGAGGTGAAAGGTGAAAGGTGACAGAGCTAGAGTGGTGTTAGTCAGAACAGGAGACGTCTGAGGTGAAAGGTGACAGAGCTAGAGTGGTGTTAGTCAGACCAGGAGACATCTGAGGTGAAAGGTGACAGAGCTAGAGTGGTGTTAGTCAGACCAGGAGACGTCTGAGGTGAAAGGTGAAAGGTGACAGAGCTAGAGTGGTGTTAGTCAGACCAGGAGACATCTGAGGTGAAAGGTGACAGAGCTAGAGTGGTGTTAGTCAGACCAGGAGACGTCTGAGGTGAAAGGTGAAAGGTGACAGAGCTAGAGCGGTGTTAGTCAGACCAGGAGACGTCTGAGGTGAAAGGTGAAAGGTGACAGAGCTAGAGTGGTGTTAGTCAGACCAGGAGACATCTGAGGTGAAAGGTGAAAGGTGACAGAGCTAGAGTGGTGTTAGTCAGACCATGAGACGTCTGAGGTGAAAGGTGACAGAGCTAGAGTGGTGTTAGTCAGACCAGGAGACATCTGAGGTGAAAGGTGACAGAGCTAGAGTGGTGTTAGTCAGACCAGGAGACATCTGAGGTGAAAGGTGAAAGGTGACAGAGCTAGAGTGGTGTTAGTCAGACCAGGAGACGTCTGAGGTGAAAGGTGAAAGGTGACAGAGCTAGAGTGGTGTTAGTCAGACCAGGAGACATCTGAGGTGAAAGGTGACAGAGCTAGAGTGGTGTTTGTCAGACCAGGAGACGTCTGAGGTGAAAGGTGAAAGGTGACAGAGCTAGAGTGGTGTTAGTCAGACCAGGAGACATCTGAGGTGAAAGGTGACAGAGCTAGAGTGGTGTTAGTCAGACCAGGAGACGTCTGAGGTGAAAGGTGACAGAGCTAGAGGGGTGTTAGTCAGACCAGGAGACGTCTGAGGTGAAAGGTGAAAGGTGACAGAGCTAGAGTGGTGTTAGTCAGACCAGGAGACATCTGAGGTGAAAGGTGAAAGGTGACAGAGCTAGAGTGGTGTTAGTCAGACCAGGAGACGTCTGAGGTGAAAGGTGAAAGGTGACAGAGCTAGAGTGGTGTTAGTCAGACCAGGAGACGTCCCACAAATCAGTCTGTTCAGGGAAACGTCAGTAGCGTCTGAACGGTTTGTCCTGATCAGCAGCATGATGACCATTCTATTGAACGATGAGACTCTCGCCATGTCGTTCTCCGTTTTGCTCCAGGACGTCCACGAGACTCGTCTGAAGGTCCCCCTGTACCAGTTTAACTAATGAATGGAAGGATATATGGAGATAGTTTAGTGCCTAAAATAAGGGGATAAATAAATGTTTGATGTGTTTCTATTGGCTAATAGCATTAAGGACAATCTGTTGTTTGATGTGTTTCTATTGGCTCATAGCATTAAGGACAATCTGTTGTTTGATGTGTTTCTATTGGCTCATAGCATTAAGGACCATCTGTTGTTTGATGTGTTTCTATTGGCTAATAGCATTAAGGACCATCTGTTGTTTGATGTGTTTCTATTGGCTAATAGCATTAAGGACAATCTGTTGTTTGATGTGTTTCTATTGGCTCATAGCATTAAGGACAATCTGTTGTTTGATGTGTTTCTATTGGCTAATAGCATTAAGGACAATCTGTTGTTTGATGTGTTTCTATTGGCTAATAGCATTAAGGACAATCTGTTGTTTGATGTGTTTCTATTGGCTAATAGCATTAAGGACAATCTGTTGTTTGATGTGTTTCTATTGGCTAATAGCATTAAGGACAATTCCCTATATAGTGCACTACTTTTGACCAGAGCCCTATTCCCTATATAGTGCACTACTTTTGACCAGAGCCCTATTCCCTATATAGTGCGCTACTTTTGACCAGAGCCCTATTCCCTATATAGTGCACTACTTTTGACCAGAGCCCTATTCCCTATATAGTGCACTACTTTTGACCAGAGCCCTATTCCCTATATAGTGCACTACTTTTGACCAGAGCCCTATTCCCTATATAGTGCACTACTTTAGACCAGAGCCCTATTCCCTATATAGTGCACTACTTTTGACCAGAGCCCTATTCCCTATATAGTGCACTACTTTTGACCAGAGCCCTATTCCCTATATAGTGCGCTACTTTTGACCAGAGCCCTATTCCCTATATAGTGCACTACTTTTGACCAGAGCCCTATTCCCTATATAGTGCACTACTTTTGACCAGAGCCCTATTCCCTATATAGTGCACTACTTTTGACCAGAGCCCTATTCCCTATATAGTGCACTACTTTTGACCAGAGCCCTATTCCCTATATAGTGCACTACTTTTAACCAGAGCCGGCAAAGGGTGACATTTGGGACCAAGGCATTGTTAATTAGGGCTGTGTGTGTGGGGTCATGTGATGCCTGTTGATGGTTAACTAAGGTTGTTGAATATAAACTGTATTTCCTGTGCTGCGTCTGGGGTCAGATCCTAAAGGGATCAGTTCCACTAGTTTCATTCACTTCCATTCACTGGGAGGGAAAGATGTTCCATTTGGGCTCCTAGACAGTGTAGATACACTTCCTGTAGAACCTATAGAATTCTGACATCACTGTTTCCCACAGGTTCTAGAAGCCTGCATGAACAACTGTGGCAAGAGGTTCCACAGTGAGGCGGCAAAGTTCCGCTTCCTCAATGAACTCATCAAAGTCCTGTCTCCAAAGGTATGAATGACCCCAAAGGTTTTGTAAGGAATGTGTCTGTGGTCATCCCAAATGGAAGCCTATTAGGCTGGGTTACTGTAGAGCTCTGTGTGGTTTAGGCTGGGTTACTGTAGAGCTCTGTGTGGTTTAGGATGGGTTACTGTAGAGCTCTGTGTGGTTTAGGCTGGGTTACTGTAGAGCTCTGTGTGGTTTAGGCTGGGTTACTGTAGAGCTCTGTGTGGTTTAGGCTGGGTTACTGTAGAGCTCTGTGTGGTTTAGGCTGGGTTACTGTAGAGCTCTGTGTGGTTTAGGATGGGTTACTGTAGAGCTCTGTGTGGTTTAGGCTGGGTTACTGTAGAGCTCTGTGTGGTTTAGGCTGGGTTACTGTAGAGCTCTGTGTGGTTTAGGCTGGGTTACTGTAGAGCTCTGTGTGGTTTACGCTGGGTTACTGTAAAGCTCTGTGTGGTTTAGGATGGGTTACTGTAGAGCTCTGTGTGGTTTAGGCTGGGTTACTGTAGAGCTCTGTGTGGTTTAGGCTGGGTTACTGTAGAGCTCTGTGTGGTTTAGGCTGGGTTACTGTAGAGCTCTGTGTGGTTTAGGATGGGTTACTGTAGAGCTCTGTGTGGTTTAGGCTGGTTTACTGTAGAGCTCTGTGTGGTTTAGGCTGGTTTACTGTAGAGCTCTGTGTGGTTTAGGATGGGTTACTGTAGTTTAGGCTGGGTTACTGTAGATTAGGCTGAGGTTACTGTAGTTTAGGCTGGGTTACTGTAGATTAGGCTGGGTTACTGTAGACCTCTGTGTGGTTTAGGCTGGGTTACTGTAGTTTAGGCTGGGTTACTGTAGATTAGGCTGGGTTACTGTAGACCTCTGTGTGGTTTAGGCTGGGTTACTGTAGTTTAGGCTGGGTTACTGTAGATTAGGCTGGGTTACTGTAGACCTCTGTGTGGTTTAGGCTGGGTTACTGTAGTTTAGGCTGGGTTACTGTAGTTTAGGCTGGGTTACTTTAGAGCTCTGTGTGGTTTAGGCTGGGTTACTGTAGTTTAGGCTGGGTTACTGTAGATTAGGCTGGGTTACTGTAGACCTCTGTGTGGTTTAGGCTGGGTTACTGTAGTTTAGGCTGGGTTACTGTAGATTAGGCTGGGTTACTGTAGATTAGGCTGGGTTACTGTAGATTAGGCTGGGTTACTGTAGACCTCTGTGTGGTTTAGGCTGGGTTACTGTAGTTTAGGCTGGGTTACTGTAGATTAGGCTGGGTTACTGTAGATTAGGCTGGGTTACTGTAGATTAGGCTGGGTTACTGTAGAGCTCTGTGTGACTGCTGCTGAAGTATAAAGGGCTTTAGAAAATAAATGTGATTGATTTATCTGCAGTTCCTGGGTCAGTGGTGCGGAGGTGAAGCTGAAACTGTGTGTGTGTTTTAACAGTTCCTGGGTCAGTGGAGTGGTGCGGAGGTGAAGCTGAAACTGTGTGTGTGTGTTAACAGTTCCTGGGTCAGTGGAGTGGTGCGGAGGTGAAGCTGAAACTGTGTGTGTGTGTGTGTGTGTGTGTGTGTGTTAACAGTTCCTGGGTCAGTGGAGTGGTGCGGAGGTGAAGCTGAAACTGTGTGTGTTTTAACAGTTCCTGGGTCAGTGGAGTGGTGCGGAGGTGAAGCTGAAACTGTGTGTGTTAAAAGTTCCTGGGTCAGTGGAGTGGTGCGGAGGTGAAGCTGAAATTGTGTGTGTGTGTTAACAGTTCCTAGGTCAGTGGAGTGGTGCGGAGGTGAAGCTGAAACTGTGTGTGTGTGTTAACAGTTCCTGGGTCAGTGGAGTGGTGCGGAGGTGAAACTGTGTGTGTGTGTGTGTGTGTGTGTGTGTGTGTGTGTGTGTGTGTGTGTGTGTGTGTGTGTGTGTGTGTGTGTGTGTGTGTGTGTGTGTGTGTGTGTGTGTGTGTGTGTGTGTGTGTGTGTGTGTGTGTTAACAGTTCCTGGGTCAGTGGAGTGGTGCGGAGGTGAAGCTGAGGGTGACGGAGGTTCTGTACAGCTGGACTTTGTGGCTCAAAGAAGAACCCAAGATTCAGGAGGCCTACCGCATGCTGAAGAAACAAGGTCCATTACAACACCTCAGAGCCTTTTAACCGCTACTCAGAACCATTATACCTTAGAACCAGGAGGCCTATCACTCAGGAAACGAGGTCTGTTACTGCTCAGAACCGCTATACCTTAGAACCAGGAGGCCTATCACTCAGGAAACGAGGTCTGTTACTGCTCAGAACCATTATACCTTAGAACCAGGAGGCCTATCACTCAGGAAACGTGGTCTGTTACTGCTCAGAACCATTATACCTTAGAACTCTAGCACCTTAGAACCAGGAGGCCTATCACTCAGGAAACGAGGTCTGTTACTGCTCAGAACCGCTATACCTTAGAACCAGGAGGCCTATCACTCAGGAAACGAGGTCTGTTACTGCTCAGAACCATTATACCTTAGAACTCTAGCACCTTAGAACCAGGAGGCCTATCACTCAGGAAACGAGGTCTGTTACTGCTCAGAACCGCTATACCTTAGAACCAGGAGGCCTATCACCCAGGAAACGAGGTCTGTTACTGCTCAGAACCGCTATACCTTAGAACCAGGAGGCCTATCACCCAGGAAACGAGGTCTGTTACTGCTCAGAACCGCTATACCTTAGAACCAGGAGGCCTATCACTCAGGAAACGAGGTCTGTTACTGCTCAGAACCGCTATACCTTAGAACCAGGAGGCCTATCACTCAGGAAACGAGGTCTGTTACTGCTCAGAACCGCTATACCTTAGAAGCAGGAGGCCTATCACTCAGGAAACGAGGTCTGTTACTGCTCAGAACCGCTATACCTTAGGAGGCCCAGCGCATGTTTAAAAAAAAAACAAGGTCCATTATGATATAGAATCGTTACAACATGTGGGCCCAGGTCAAAGGTCGGGCTCTGTAAAAGAGAATCAGGTGACGTTTGGGGAATCAACCACTCATTATCTCTCCGTGTCTGTTCTTCAGGCCTTGTGAAGAAGGACCCTAAACTCCCAGACACCATTGTGATGCCTCCTCCCTCACAGAGAGTTGAGGACTCTGTGTTCAACCAGGAGGACAAGGCCAAGGTGTGTGTGTGTGTGTGTGTGTGTGTGTGTGTGTGTGTGTGTGTGTGTGTGTGTGTGTGTGTGTGTGTGTGTGTGTGTGTGTGTGTGTGTGTGTGTGTGTGTGTGTGTGTGTGTGTGTGTGTGTGTGTGTGTGAGCCTTTTTTAGTTGATCTTCTATCCTATGTCTCTTAATGTGTGTGTGTTTACAGTTGTTAGCCACACTCCTGAAGAGCAGGAGTCCTGAAGATCTGCAGACAGCCAACAGACTGATCAAGAACACCATCAAAGAAGTGAGACCACGTGTCTGTTGGTGTGTCTGTTGGTGTGTCTGTGTCTGTTGGTGTGTCTGTGCATGTTGGTGTGTGTGTTGGTGTGTCTGTTGGTGTGTCTGTTGGTGTGTGTGTGTGTGCATGTTTGTGTGTGTGTGTGTGCATGTTGGTGTGTGTGTGTGTGTGCATGTTGGTGTGTGTGTGTGTGCATGTTGGTGTGTGTGTGTGTGTGTGTGTGTGTGTGTGTGTGTGTGTGTGTGTGTGTGTGTGTGTGTGTGTGTGTGTGTGTGTGTGTGTGTGTGTGTGTGTGTGTGTGTGTGTGTGTGTGTGTGTGTGTGTGTGTGTGTGCGCATGTTGGTGTGTGTGTGTGTGTGCATGTTGGTGTGTGTGTGTTGGTGTGTGCATGTTGGTGTGTGTGTGTGTGTGTGTGTGTGTGTGTGTGTGTGTGTGTGTGTGTGGGTGTGTGGGTGTGTGTGCACGTTGGTGTGTGTGTGTGTGTGTGTGTGTGTGTGTGTGTGTGTGTGT
>NW_025746988.1:65000-75777 GCF_021184085.1 Oncorhynchus gorbuscha
CATTTAGTCTCTATGTATCCGGATCTACGTTGATCATTTAGTCTCTATGTATCCGGATCTACGTTGATCATTTAGTCTCTATGTATCCAGATCTACGTTGATCATTTAGTCTCTATGTATCCGGATTTATGTTGATCATTTAGTCTCTATGTATCCGGATCTACGTTGATCATTTAGTCTCTATGTATCCAGATCTACGTTGATCATTTAGTCTCTATGTATCCGGATCTACGTTGATCATTTAGTCTCTATGTATCCATATAATCTGGGATCTATTCACACAACTAAACGTGTCCTATGAGCAAAGATGATTCCTCAGTAAAACTCTGAATCAATAATCACCATTACTATTCTGAGTGCCGGAGCGTTCTGTCTTATCAATCAATTGGTCAGAGATATTTTATAAAGACATTTTTACATCAGCAGTTATCACAAAGTTCTTCACAGATACTCTGCCATGAAACCCCAAAGAGTAAGCAATGCTGTAGCATGGAAAAACTCCCTAGAAAGGCCAGAACCTAGGAAGGAACCTAGACAGGAACCAGGCTCTGCGGGGTGGCCAGTCTTCTGGCTGTACCAGGTAGAGAGGAGCTAGGCTCTGGGGAGTGGCCAGTCTTCTGGCTGTACCAGGTAGAGAGGAGCTAGGCTCTGGGGGGTGGCCATCCTTCTGGATGTACCAGGTAGAGAGGAACCAGGCTCTTGGGGGTGGCCAGTCTTCTGGCTGTACCAGGTAGAGAGGAGCTAGGCTCTGGGGAGTGGCCAGTCTTCTGGCTGTACCAGGTAGAGAGGAGCTAGGCTCTGGGGGGTGGCCATCCTTCTGGATGTACCAGGTAGAGAGGAACCAGGCTCTTGGGGGTGGCCAGTCTTCTGGCTGTACCAGGTAGAGAGGAACCAGGCTCTTGGGGGTGGCCAGTCTTCTGGCTGTACCAGGTAGAGAGGAACCAGGCTCTGGGGGTGGCCAGTCTTCTGGATGTAGCGGGTGGAGATTTAATATGTTCTAGGTCAGTAACTTCTCTTCACGTTAGGTCATGTGCCTCCTATAAATTTACTATTTTGTTCTTGTCATTTATGTTAGAAGCAGTTTCCCAGATCCATAATGAACTATTTATGAGTCTAATCTGTTAGCTAGGCTACTGACCCAATGCTCTAACTGCTAGCTAGATTACTGACCCAATGTTCTAACTGCTAGCTAGGTTACTGACCCAATGTTCTAACTGCTAGCTAGGTTACTGACCCAATGCTCAAACTGCTAGCTAGGTTACTGACCCAATGCTCTAACTACTAGCTAGACTACTGACCCAATCGCTCTAACTGCTAGCTAGGCTACCTGCTGGTTACTGACCCAATGCTCTAACTGCTAGCTAGGCTACCTGCTGGTTACTGACCCAATGCTCTAACTGCTAGCTAGGCTACTGACCCAATGCTCTAACTGCTAGCTAGGCTACCTGCTGGTTACTGACCCAATGCTCTAACTGCTAGCTAGACTACCTGCTGGTTACTGACCCAATGCTCTAACTGCTAGCTAGGCTACCTGCTGGTTACTGACCCAATGCTCTAACTGCTAGCTAGACTACCTGCTGGTTACTGACCCAATGCTCTAACTGCTAGGCTACCTGCTGGTTACTGACCCAATGCTCTAACTGCTAGCTAGACTACTGACCCAATTCTCTAACTGCTAGCTAGACTACCTGCTGGTTACTGACCCAATGCTCTAACTGCTAGCTAGACTACCTGCTGGTTACTGACCCAATGCTCTAACTGCTAGCTAGACTACCTGCTGGTTACTGACCCAATGCTCTAACTGCTAGCTAGACTACCTGCTGGTTACTGACCCAATGCTCTAACTGTTAGCTAGGTTACTGACCCAATGCTCTAACTGCTAGCTAGACTACCTGCTGGTTACTGACCCAATGCTCTAACTGCTAGCTAGACTACCTGCTGGTTACTGACCCAATGCTCTAACTGCTAGCTAGACTACCTGCTGGTTACTGACCCAATGCTCTAACTGCTTAGCTACCTGGTTACTGACCCAATGCTCTAACTGCTAGCTAGACTACCTGCTGTTTACTGACCCAATGCTCTAACTGCTAGCTAGACCCAATGCTAACCTGCTGGTTACTGACCCAATGCTCTAACTGCTAGCTAGACTACCTGCTGGTTACTGACCCAATGCTCTAACTGCTAGCTAGACTACCTGCTGGTTACTGACCCAATGCTCTAACTGCTAGCTAGACTACCTGCTGGTTACTGACCCAATGCTCTAACTGCTAGCTAGACTACCTGCTGGTTACTGACCCAATGCTCTAACTGCTAGCTAGACTACCTGCTGGTTACTGACCCAATGCTCTAACTGCTAGCTAGGCTACCTGCTGGTTACTGACCCAATGCTCTAACTGCTAGCTAGACTACCTGCTGGTTACTGACCCAATGCTCTAACTGCTAGCTAGACTACCTGCTGGTTACTGACCCAATGCTCTAACTGCTAGCTAGGCTACCTGCTGGTTACTGACCCAATGCTCTAACTGCTAGCTAGACTACCTGCTGGTTACTGACCCAATGCTCTAACTGCTAGCTAGACTACCTGCTGGTTACTGACCCAATGCTCTAACTGCTAGCTAGGCTACCTGCTGGTTACTGACCCAATGCTCTAACTGCTAGCTAGACTACCTGCTGGTTACTGACCCAATGCTCTAACTGCTAGCTAGACTACCTGCTGGTTACTGACCCAATGCTCTAACTGCTAGCTAGGCTACTGACCCAATACTCTAACTGCTAGCTAGGTTACTGACCCAATGCTCTAACTGCTAGCTAGACTACCTGCTGGTTACTGACCCAATGCTCTAACTGCTAGCTAGCTTACTGACCCAATGCTCTAACTGCTAGCTGATTACTGACCCAATGCTCTAACTGCTAGCTAGGCTACTGACCCAATGCTCTAACTGCTAGCTAGGCTACCTGCTGGTTACTGACCCAATGCTCTAACTGCTAGCTAGGCTACCTGCTGGTTACTGACCCAATGCTCTAACTGCTAGCTAGACTACCTGCTGGTTACTGACCCAATGCTCTAACTGCTAGCTAGACTACCTGCTGGTTACTGACCCAATGCTCTAACTGCTAGCTAGACTACCTGCTGGTTACTGACCCAATGCTCTAACTGCTAGCTAGGCTACCTGCTGGTTACTGACCCAATGCTCTAACTGCTAGCTAGACTACCTGCTGGTTACTGACCCAATGCTCTAACTGCTAGCTAGACTACCTGCTGGTTACTGACCCAATGCTCTAACTGCTAGCTAGACTACCTGCTGGTTACTGACCCAATGCTCTAACTGCTAGCTAGACTACCTGCTGGTTACTGACCCAACTGCTAGCTAGACTAACTGCTGGTTACTGACCCAATGCTCTAACTGCTAGCTGACCCAATGCTCTAACTGCTAGCTAGTTACTGACCCAATGCTCTAACTGCTAGCTAGACTACCTGCTGGTTACTGACCCAATGCTCTAACTGCTAGCTAGCTGGTTACTACCTGCTGGTTACTGACCCAATGCTCTAACTGCTAGCTAGACTACCTGCTGGTTACTGACCCAATGCTCTAACTGCTAGCTAGACTACCTGCTGGTTACTGACCCAATGCTCTAACTGCTAGCTAGACTACCTGCTGGTTACTGACCCAATGCTCTAACTGCTAGCTAGACTACCTGCTAGCTAGTTACTGACCCAATGCTCTAACTGCTAGCTAGACTACCTGCTGGTTACTGACCCAATGCTCTAACTGCTAGCTAGACCTGCTGGTTACCTGCTGGCTTACTGACCCAATGCTCTAACTGCTAGCTAGACTACCTGCTGGTTACTGACCCAATGCTCTAACTGCTAGCTAGACTACCTGCTGGTTACTGACCCAATGCTCTAACTGCTAGCTAGACTACCTGCTGGTTACTGACCCAATGCTCTAACTGCTAGCTAGACTACCTGCTGGTTACTGACCCAATGCTCTAACTGCTAGCTAGACTACCTGCTGGTTACTGACCCAATGCTCTAACTGCTAGCTAGACTACCTGCTGGTTACTGACCCAATGCTCTAACTGCTAGCTAGACTACCTGCTGGCTAGCTAGACTACCTGCTGGTGACCCAATGCTCTAACTGCTAGCTAGCTAGACTACCTGCTGGTTACTGACCCAATGCTCTAACTGCTAGCTAGACTACCTGCTGGTTACTGACCCAATGCTCTAACTGCTAGCTAGACTACCTGCTGGTTACTGACCCAATGCTCTAACTGCTAGCTAGACTACCTGCTGGTTACTGACCCAATGCTCTAACTGCTAGCTAGACTACCTGCTGGTTACTGACCCAATGCTCTAACTGCTAGCTAGACTACCTGCTGGTTACTGACCCAATGCTCTAACTGCTAGCTAGGCTACCTGCTGGTTACTGACCCAATGCTCTAACTGCTAGCTAGACTACCTGCTGGTTACTGACCCAATGCTCTAACTGCTAGCTAGACCCAATGCTCTAACTGCTGCTAGACTACCTGTTACTGACCCAATGCTCTAACTGCTAGCTAGACTACCTGCTGGTTACTGACCCAATGCTCTAACTGCTAGCTAGACTACCTGCTGGTTACTGACCCAATGCTCTAACTGCTAGCTAGACTACCTGCTGGTTACTGACCCAATGCCAATGCTCTAACTGCTAGCTAGGCTACCTGCTGGTTACTGACCCAATGCTCTAACTGCTAGCTAGACTACCTGCTGGTTACTGACCCAATGCTCTAACTGCTAGCTAGACTACCTGCTGGTTACTGACCCAATGCTCTAACTGCTAGCTAGCTAGGGTTACTGACCCAATGCTCTAACTGCTAGACTACCTGCTGGTTACTGACCCAATGCTCTAACTGCTAGCTAGACTACCTGCTGGTTACTGACCCAATGCTCTAACTGCTAGCTAGACTACCTGCTGGTTACTGACCCAATGCTCTAACTGCTAGCTAGACTACCTGCTGGTTACTGACCCAATGCTCTAACTGCTAGCTAGACTACCTGCTGGTTACTGACCCAATGCTCTAACTGCTAGCTAGGCTACCTGCTGGTTACTGACCCAATGCTCTAACTGCTAGCTAGACTACCTGCTGGTTACTGACCCCCAATGCTCTAACTGCTAGCTAGACTACCTGCTGGTTACTGACCCAATGCTCTAACTGCTGCTAGCTAGACTACCTGCTGGTTACTGACCCAATGCTCTAACTGCTAGCTAGGCTACCTGCTGGTTACTGACCCAATGCTCTAACTGCTAGCTAGACTACCTGCTGGTTACTGACCCAATGCTCTAACTGCTAGCTAGACTACCTGCTGGTTACTGACCCAATGCTCTAACTGCTAGCCCAATAGACTACCTGCTGGTTACTGACCCAATGCTCTAACTGCTAGCTAGACTACCTGCTGGTTACTGACCCAATGCTCTAACTGCTAGCTAGACTACCTGCTGGTTACTGACCCAATGCTCTAACTGCTAGCTAGGTTACTGACCCAATGCTCTAACTCTAACTGCTTAGCTAGACTACCTGCTGGTTACTGACCCAATGCTCTAACTGCTAGCTAGACTACCTGCTGGTTACTGACCCAATACTCTAACTGCTAGCTAGACTACCTGCTGGTTACTGACCCAATGCTCTAACTGCTAGCTAGACTACCTGCTGGTTACTGACCCAATGCTCTAACTGCTAGCTAGACTACCTGCTGGTTACTGACCCAATGCTCTAACTGCTAGCTAGACTACCTGCTGGTTACTGACCCAATGCTCTAACTACCTGCTGGTTACTGACCCAATGCTCTAACTGCTAGACTACCTGCTGGTTACTGACCCAATACTCTAACTGCTAGCTAGACTACCTGCTGGTTACTGACCCAATGCTCTAACTGCTAGCTACCTGCTGGTTACTGACCCAATGCTCTAACTACTAGCTAGACTACCTGCTACTGCTGCTCTAACTGGTTACTGACCCAATACTCGTAACTGCTAGCTAGGTTACTGACCCAATGCTCTAACTGCTAGCTAGGTTACTGACCCAATGCTCTAACTGCTAGCTAGACTACCTGCTGGTTACTGACCCAATGCTCTAACTGCTAGCTAGACTACCTACTGGTTACTGACCCAATACTCTAACTACTAGCTAGACTACCTGCTGGTTACTGACCCAATGCTCTAACTGCTAGCTAGACTACCTGCTGGTTACTGACCCAATGCTCTAACTGCTAGCTAGACTACCTGTTACTGACCCAATGCTCTAACTGACTACCTGCTGGTTACTGACCCAATGCTCTAACTGCTAGCTAGGTTACTGACCCAATACTCTAACTACTAGCTAGACTACCTGCTGGTTAGACCCAATGCTAACTGCTGCTACCTGGTTACTGACCCAATGCTCTAACTGCTAGCTAGGTTACTGACCCAATGCTCTAACTGCTAGCTACCTGCTGGTTACCTGACCCAATGCTCTAACTGCTAGCTAGACTACCTGCTGGTTACTGACCCAATGCTCTAACTGCTAGCTAGACTACCTGCTGGTTACTGACCCAATGCTCTAACTGCTAGCTAGACTACCTGCTGGTTACTGACCCAATACTCTAACTGCTAGCTAGCTGGTTACTACCTGCTGGTTACTGACCCAATGCTCTAACTGCTAGCTAGACTACCTGCTGGTTACTGACCCAATGCTCTAACTGCTAGCTAGACTACCTGCTGGTTACTGACCCAATGCTCTAACTGCTAGACTACCTGCTGGTTACTGACCCAATACTCTAACTGCTAGCTAGGTTACTGACCCAATACTCTAACTGCTAGCTAGACTACCTGCTGGTTACTGACCCAATGCTCTAACTGCTAGCTAGACTACCTGCTGGTTACTGACCCAATGCTCTAACTGCTAGCTAGACTACCTGCTGGTTACTGACCCAATGCTCTAACTGCTAGCTAGACTACCTGCTGGTTACTGACCCAATGCTCTAACTGCTAGCTAGACTACCTGCTGGTTACTGACCCAATGCTCTAACTGCTAGCTAGACTACCTGCTGGTTACTGACCCAATGCTCTAACTGCTAGCTAGACTACCTACTGGTTACTGACCCAATGCTCTAACTGACTGCTCTAACTGCTAGACTACCTGCTGGTTACTGACCCAATGCTCTAACTGCTAGCTAGGCTACCTGACTGACCAATGCTCTAACTGCTAGCTAGACTACCTGCTGGTTACTGACCCAATGCTCTAACTGCTAGCTACCTGCTGGTTACTGACCCAATAACTGCTAGCTAGGTTACTGACCCAATAACTCTAACTGACTAGCTAGAGACTACCTGCTGGTTACTGACCCAATACTCTAACTGCTAGCTAGACTACCTGCTGGTTACTGACCCAATGCCCAATGCTCTAACTGCTAGCTAGACTACCTGCTGGTTACTGACCCAATGCTCTAACTGCTAGACTACCTGCTGGTTACTGACCCAATGATCTAACTGCTAGCTAGGTTACTGACCCAATACTCTAACTGCTAGCTAGGCTACCTGCTGGTTACTGACCCAATGCTCTAACTGCTAGCTAGACTACCTGCTGGTTACTGACCCAATGCTCTAACTGCTAGACTACCTGCTGGTTACTGACCCAATGCTCTAACTGCTAGCTAGACTACCTGCTGGTCTACTGACCCAATGCTCTAGGTTACTGCTAGCTAGACTACCTGCTGGTTACTGACCCAATGCTCTAACTGCTAGCTAGGTTACTGACCCAATGCTCTAGACTACCTGCTGGTTACTGACCCAATGCTCTAACTGCTAGCTAGACTACCTGCTGGTTACTGACCCAATGCTCTAACTGCTAGCTAGACTACCTGCTGGTTACTGACCCAATGCTCTAACTGCTAGCTAGACTACCTGCTGGTTACTGACCCAATGCTCTAACTGCTAGACTAGCTAACTACCTGCTGGTTACTGACCCAATGCTCTAACTGCTAGCTAGACTACCTGCTGGTTACTGACCCAATGCTCTAACTGCTAGCTAGACTACCTGCTGGTTACTGACCCAATGCTCTAACTGCTAGCTAGACTACCTGCTGGTTACTGACCCAATGCTCTAACTGCTAACTACCTGCTGACCCAATACTCTAACTGCTAGCTACTTGACTACCTGACTAGACTACTGACCCAATGCTCTAACTAGCTAGCTACTGACCCAATACTCTAACTGCTAGCTGCTGGTTACTGAACTGCCAATGACCCAATACTAACTGCTAGCTAGACTACCTGCTGGTTACTGACCCAAACTGCTAGCTAACTGCTAGCTAGACTACCTGCTGGTTACTGACCCAATGCTCTAACTGCTAGCTAGACTACCTGCTGGTTACTGACCCAATGCTCTAACTGCTAGCTAGACTACCTGCTGGTTACTGACCCAATGCTCTAACTGCTAGCTAGGCTACTGACCTGCTGCTGTTACTGACCCAATGCTGGTTACTGCCCAATAGCTAGACTACCTGCTGGTTACTGACCCAATGCTCTAACTGCTAGCTAGACTACCTGCTGGTTACTGACCCAATGCTCTAACTGCTAGCTAGACTACCTGCTACTGACCCAATACTCTAACTGCTAGCTACCCAATGCTGGTTACTGACCCAATGCTCTAAACTGCTAGACTAGCTGGTTACTGACCCAATGCTCTAACTGCTAGCTAGACTACCTAACTGGTTACTGACCCAATGCTCTAACTGCTAGCTAGACTACCTGCTGGTTACTGACCCAATGCTCTAACTGCTAGCTAGACTGACCCAATGCTCTAACTACTAGTTACTGACCCAATGCTCTAACTGCTAGCTAGACTACCTGCTGGTTACTGACCCAATGCTCTAACTGCTAGCTAGACTACCTGCTGGTTACTGACCCAATGCTCTAACTGCTAGCTAGACTACCTGCTGGTTACTGACCCAATGCTCTAACTGCTAGCTAGACTACCTGCTGGTTACTGACCCAATGCTCTAACTGCTAGCTAGACTACCTGCTGGTTACTGACCCAATGCTCTAACTGCTAGCTAGACTACCTGCTGGTTACTGACCCAATGCTCTAACTGCTAGCTAGGTTACTGACCCAATGCTCTAACTGCTAGCTAGACTACCTGCTGGTTACTGACCCAATGCTCTAACTGCTAGCTAGACTACCTGCTGGTTACTGACCCAATGCTCTAACTGCTAGCTAGACTACCTGCTGGTTACTGACCCAATGCTCTAACTGCTAGCTAGACTACCTGCTGGTTACTGACCCAATGCTCTAACTGCTAGCTAGACTACCTGCTGGTTACTGACCCAATGCTCTAACTACAGCTAGCTAGACTACCTGCTGGTTACTGACCCAATGCTCTAACTGCTAGCTAGACTACCTGCTGGTTACTGACCCTCTAATGCTCTAACTGCTAGCTAGACTACCTGCTGGTTACTGACCCAATGCTCTAACTGCTAGCTAGACTACCTGCTGGTTACTGACCCAATGCTCTAACTGCTAGCTAGACTACCTACTGGTTACTGACCCAATACTCTAACTACTAGCTAGACTACCTGCTGGTTACTGACCCAATGCTCTAACTGCTAGCTAGGCTACTGACCCAATACTCTAACTGCTAGCTAGGTTACTGACCCAATACTCGTAACTGCTAGCTAGGTTACTGACCCAATAACTGCTAGCTAGACTACCTGCTGGTTACTGACCCAATACTCTAACTGCTAGCTAGGTTACTGACCCAATGCTCTAACTACTAGCTAGACTACCTGCTGGTTACTGACCCAATGCTCTAACTGCTAGACTACCTGCTGGTTACTGACCCAATACTCTAACTGCTAGCTAGGTTACTGACCCAATACTCTAACTGCTAGCTAGGCTACCTGCTGGTTACTGACCCAATGCTCTAACTGCTAGCTAGACTACCTGCTGGTTACTGACCCAATGCTCTAACTGCTAGACTACCTGCTGGTTACTGACCCAATGATCTAACTGCTAGCTAGGTTACTGACCCAATACTCTAACTGCTAGCTAGGCTACTGACCCAATGCTCTAACTGCTAGCTGGGCTACCTGACCCAATGCTCTAACTGCTAGACTACCTGCTGGTTACTGAGGTTACTGACCCAATACTCTAACTGCTAGCTACTGACCCAATACTCGTAACTGCTAACTGACCCAATGCTCTAACTGCTAGCTAGACTACCTGCTGGTTACTGACCCAATGCTCTAACTGCTAGCTAGACTACCTACTGGTTACTGACCCAATACTCTAACTACTAGCTAGACTACCTGCTGGTTACTGACCCAATGCTCTAACTCTAACTACCTGCTGGTTACTGACCCAATACTCTAACTGCTAGACTACCTGCTGGTTACTGACCCAATGCTCTAACTACTAGCTAGACTACCTGCTGGTTACTGACCCAATGCTCTAACTACTAGCTAGACTACCTGCTGGTTACTGACCCAATGCTCTAACTGCTAGCTAGGCTACTGACCCAATACTCTAACTGCTGCTAGTTACTGACCCAATGCTCTAACTGCTAGCTAGACTACCTGCTGGTTACTGACCCAATGCTCTAACTGCTAGCTAGACTACCTGCTGGTTACTGACCCAATGCTCTAACTGCTAGCTAGACTACCTGCTGGTTACTGACCCAATGCTCTAACTGCTAGCTAGACTACCTGCTGGTTACTGACCCAATGCTCTAACTGCTAGCTAGACTACCTGCTGGTTACTGACC